>NW_022594218.1:0-1444 GCF_004348235.1 Phoca vitulina
GTAAGATGGTGTACCTGCTGTGGAAAACAGCGTATCTGCTCCTTAAAAGATAAACACGATGGCCAGATGACTCAGCGATGCCACTTATAGGTATTTACCCAAAAGAATCAAAAGCAAGGACTCAAAGAATTAGTTGCACACCCACGTCAATAGCAGCACTAGTCCTAATAGCCAAAAGGTGGAGGCAGCCCAAGTGTCCATTAAAGGATGAACAGATGAACGCAATCTGGTCCATCCACACAATGAAATATCACTCAGCCCAAAAAAGGAAGTTGTGACACCTGCTACCACATGGATGAACCTTGAAAACATGGTCAAACAAGTCAGTCACAAAAAGACAAATATTGTGTGGACCCACTTTTGTGAGGTCCCTAGGGGAGTCAGACTTGCAGAGACAGAGAGTAGACAGTGGTGCAGGGGGCTGGGAAGGGGGTGGGGGTCAGTGTGTCATGGGGATAGAGTCTCAGTGTGGGGAGATGGAAACGTTCTGGAGACAGACGGCGGGGATGGTTGCACAGCAGTGTGAAGGTATTTAGCTGGACTGCCGCTGAACTATATACTGAGAAATGGTTACTAGGGTAAATTTTATGTTACATGCACTTTACCACAATTAAAACCAATTTTTTCAGTTAAAACAAAAAAAGTGCAGATTAAAAGTAGCTCCAAGGTTGGTGAACTTAGCAGTGATATCATGGAGGTCCTGGTACTTTCCATTTCTCTGCTCTGCTGTCTTCAGGGAAATCCCATCTTCGGCCAGCTCCCCTCCAGGTCCTGGTCATCTACAGTGGCCTCAGGCCTCGCATGTCTGCCACAATGCCCGGGAGCAGGAAAGGGGGGCTCCCCTTTCAGTGTCTCTTTTTAGGGTTGAGGAAAACCTTTCCTGGAAGCCCCATTCCTACCCCTCCCAGGAGATGGGACTGACGGCATCACCTGCCCATGACCTGTTCTATCTGTGGGCCACGGGCAAGGAGAACGACCAACTGTGATGGGCCTTGAGGAATCCAGAGTCCAGGGCACCGGGCAGGTAGAGGTGGCCCTGAGCAGCTCGGGATCCCCTAGGAAGGGGGAGAGAGGACTGACTGCCACAGGAGGCAACCAACACAGCTTGTGACGATGTTTGCTGCCCGTTTTTCCAATGGGTCATTTGTCTGTTCTTTTTGATTTCTAGGAGCTCTTTATATATTATGGAAAGTAATCTTTTTTTCTATGATAGCTGTTAACATTTTTCCTGGCCCGTTGCTTTTCTTTGAGTGGGGATGGTTACACACCAGTGTGAAGGTATGCACTGTAAAAACTGGTTTCAAATGGAACATAGAATACAAAGTTAAAGTGCTCTCTTTATTCCCACCTCCCCTCTTTCTCCCTACAGAGGAACCACTGTTAATACTTACCCTCCTCCTTTATAGTCTCTTGTCCATGGGTTTGCATATGGAAACACGCAGCC
>NW_022594219.1:0-1444 GCF_004348235.1 Phoca vitulina
GAACGTGCCCTCCTCAATACCCATCACCAGGCTAACCCATCCTCCCACCCCCCTCCCCTCTAGAACCCTCAGTTTGTTTTTCAGAGTCCATCGTCTCTCATGGTTCATCTACCCCTCCGATTTCCCCCCCTTCATTCTTCCCCTCCTGCTACATTCTTCTTCTTCTTTTTTTCTTTCTTAACATATATTGCATTATTTGTTTCAGAATTACAGATCTGAGATTCAACAGTCTTGCACAATTGACAGTGCTTTCCAGAGCACATACCCTCCCCAGTGTCCATCACCCAGTCACCCCATCCCTCCCACCCCAGCCCCCACTGCAGCAACCCTCAGTTTGTTTCCTGAGATTAAGAATTCCTCATATCAGTGAGGTCATATGATACATGTCTTTCTCTGTTTGACTTATTTCGCTCAGCATAATACCCTCCAGTTCCATCCACGTCGTTGCAAATGGCAAGATCTCATTCCTTTTGATGGCTGCATAATATTCCACTGTGTATATATACCACATCTTCTTTATCCATTCATCTGTTGATGGACATCTTGGCTCTTTCCACAGTTTGGCTATTGTGGACATTGCTGCTATAAACATCGGAGTGCACGTACCCTTTCGGGTCCCTACTTTTGTATCTTTGTGGTAAATACCCAGCAGTGAAATTGCTGGATCATATGGTACCTCTATTTTCAACTTTTTGAGGAACCTCCATACTGTTTTCCAGAGTGGCTGCACCAGCTTGCATTCCCACCAACAGTGGAGGAGGGTTCCCCTTTCTCCGCATCCCCGCCAACATCTGTCATTTCCTGACTTGTTAATTTTAGCCATTCTGACTGGTGTGAGGTGGTATCTCATTGAGGTTTTGATTTGGATTTCCCTGATGCTGAGTGATATTGAGCACTTTTTCATGTGTCTGTTGGCCATTTGGATGTCTTCTTTGCAAAAATGTCTGTTCATGTCTTCTGCCCATTTCTTGATTGGATTCTTTGTTCTTTTGGTGTTGAGTTTGATGAGTTCTTTATAGATTTTGAATACTAGCTCTTTATCTGATATGTCATTTGCAAATATCTTCTCCCATTCTGTCAGTTGTCTTTTGGTTTTGTTGACTGTTTCCTTTGCTTTGCAAAAGCTTTTTATCTTGATGAAATCCCAATAGTTCATTTTTGCCCTTGCTTCCCTTGCCTTTGGCGATGTTTCTAAGAAGAAGTTGCTGCGGCTGAGGTCGAAGAGGTTGCTGCCTGTGTTCTCCTTTAGGATGTTGATGGACTCCTGTCTCACATTGAGGTCTTTCAACCATTTGGAGTCTATTGTTGTGTGTGGTGTAAGGAAATGGTCCAGTTTCATTCTTCTGCATGTGGCTGTCCAATTTTCCCAACACCATTTGTTGAAGAGACTGTCTTTTTTCCATTGGACATTCTTTCCTGCTTTGTCAAAGATTAGTTGACCATA
>NW_022594220.1:0-1444 GCF_004348235.1 Phoca vitulina
ATTTTAAACCAAAGACTGTAATAAGAGATGAGGAAGGACACTATATCATACTTAAAGGGTCTATCCAACAAGAAGATCTAACAATTGTAAATATCTATGCCCCTAACATGGGAGCAGCCAATTATATAAGGCAATTAATAACAAAAGCAAAGAAACACATCGACAACAATACAATAATAGTGGGGGACTTTAACACCCCCCTCACTGAAATGGACAGATCGTCTAAGCAAAAGATCAACAAGGAAATAAAGACTTTAAATGACACACTGGACCAAATGGACTTCACAGACATATTCAGAACATTCCATCCCAAAGCAACGGAATACACATTCTTCTCTAGTGCCCATGGAACATTCTCCAGAATAGATCACATCCTAGGTCATAAATCAGGTCTCAACCGGTACCAGAAGATTGGGATCATCCCCTGCCTATTTTCAGACCACAATGCTTTGAAACTAGAACTCAATCACAAGAGGAAAGTCAGAAAGAACTCAAATACATGGAGGCTAAAGAGCATCCTACTGAAGAATGAATGGGTCAACCAGGAAATTAAAGAAGAATTAAAAAAATTCATGGAAACCAATGAAAATGAAAACACAACTATTCAAAATCTTTGGGATACAGCAAAGGCAGTCCTAAGAGGAAAGTATATAGCAATACAAGCCTTTCTCAAGAAACAAGAAAGGTCTCAAGTACACAACCTAACCCTACACCTAAAGGAGCTGGAGAAAGAACAGCAAATAAAGCCTAAACCCAGCAGGAGAAGAGAAATAATAAAGATCAGAGCAGAAATCAATGAAATAGAAACCAAAAGAACAGTAGAACAGATCAACGAAACTAGGAGCTGGTTCTTTGAAAGAATTAACAAGATTGATAAGCCCCTGGCCAGACTTATCAAAAAGAAAAGAGAAATGACCCAAATCAACAAAATCATGAATGAAAGAGGAGAAATCACAACCAACACCAAAGAAATACAAACAATTATAAGAACATATTATGAGCAACTCTATGCCAACAAATTAGATAACCTGGAAGTAATGGATGCATTCCTAGAGATGTATCAACTACCAAAACTGAACCAGGAAGAAATAGAACACCTGAACAGACCTATAACCACTAAGGAAATAGAAGCAGTCATCAAAAATCTCCCAAAACACAAAAGCCCAGGGCCAGATGGCTTCCCAGGGGAATTCTACCAAACATTTCAAGAAGAATTAATACCTATCCTTCTGAAACTGTTCCAAAAAATAGAAATGGAAGGAAAACTTCCAAACTCATTTTATGAGGCCAGCATTACCTTGATCCCAAAACCAGACAAAGACCCCATCAAAAAGGAGAATTACAGACCAATATCCCTGATGAACATGGATGCAAAAATTCTCACCAAAATACTAGCCAATAGGATCCAACAGTACATTAAAAGGATTATTCACCACGACCAAGT
>NW_022594221.1:0-1443 GCF_004348235.1 Phoca vitulina
AAAAAAATTGCAGAACAAGGAAGAAATGGTTGCAAATTCCTAAGTTTTCCTATGTATAAATTTAAGACTAAACTAATGCTATGAATTTAGGACTAAAATATGAATTCAGAACTAAAATATGAACTTAGGATTAAAATGTGAATTTAGGACTAAAATTTGAATTTAAGACTAAAATTTGAACTTAAGACTAAAATTTGAATTTACGACTAAAATATGAGTTTTAGGACTAAAATTTGTATTTAGGACTACACTAACTATTTTCTACAGTTTGAGTGGGATGTTGTTTTGTTTAAGTTTTTCTCTCCCTCTCTTTTTAAGGCAATCACTTTATTCACATAAATACTGAGTTATTTCTGCGGAACTGTAACCCTAGTCCTAGAGCACAGAAATGGTCTTGTTTGAAAGTCTCTATCCATGTCCACGATAGAGGATGTCTTCAGTCCCAGTGGCATGAATTTCAATCCGAACACCGTACCTACAGCAGAGAGTTCTAAAGCGTCCGGCAGGGAAGCTATGTCTTCATGACAATGTGGACGAAGCTCTAGTTACACAGTCCGCGATGGGGTTACACCGCTATCCTGCGGAGAGTCACTGTGGCGTCAGTTCCGAAAGAGTAGCCGTTTCACTAGAGAGAGAGCCATCAGACGTTCTTCACGGAGCTCCGCGCAGATGCTGAGCCGGGCTGTGGCGGCTCAGAGTCCGGCTGCCCTGAGCCTGGTCACCCCTGCAGGCGACTCCGGGTCCCGGGGCCCTCACGGTGGGCCTTCCCTCCCCCCTCGGGGCCAGATGACCCCAGGGACCCCCCGACACTCCCCAGCCTGCGTGGGCTGTGGGCGGAGCAGCAGGACCAAGAGGGTCCCTCAGGACAGGCCGGCAGCTGGACTCCACACCGGCTAGCATCCGCCTCAAGTGATCATTCTCTTTCTTTAGCTCCTGGAACTCCCTCTCTCTGGACGCAGCTCCCACCCAGCTCCTTGTGACTCTTTCGTGATGGAAGAGGACCAGCTTGCGATAGTAGGAGCTGGTTCTCTCCAGCTCCTTGCCCAGGTCTTGGGCCATGTTCTTGTAGAGGTTGCGAATCTGGCACGCGAAGTTCATTTCTCTGTGCGCGCTGGCCAGTTTCTTCTTCATTTCCAAGCACTGAGCTTCCGCTTGAAACACTTTTTGGTGAAGTTGCAGGATGTATTGGTCTTGTTCATCCAGGGGGTTCTGAAGTTTCAGCTTCAGCGGCTGAATCTCCCTGTCCAGCTGTGAAGTTTCCTTCTGCAAAGAGGCTTCCTGGGTTTGCAGGCTGTGGATTTGTCGTGTCAGCTCCGCCATCTCTCGCCTTTCTGCCCACAGTCGTCTGGCTCTGTGTTGCTGTTCCCCTTCGGGACTTGGAGGGGACCGAGGGCAGCCAGCATCCTCAGGGACGCCCTTCAGATCCACTGCTGCCCGATGGGC
>NW_022594222.1:0-1442 GCF_004348235.1 Phoca vitulina
GCCTTTTTCATAGGATTGTTGTAAATTTCAGTAGGAAAATACTTGTTGTCTCTAGGGGCAGGACAACATACAGGGCTTCTCGACCAGGGTTGCCTAAGGGAAGCATTAAATATCAAAGTGAACAATGAGCAGCCCCGTTTTGATTTGCAGATGTAGCTGGATTATAAAAAATTTAAAGTGTATTCCATTTAGCAAAACATCTAAACATGTTCTTCATAGTGATATTATAGATCGTGAGTCATCCTCTTCTTGCCCTTTTATCATTGAAGAAGTTGATGAGAATGTTGGACTAATAACAGACAAACATGAATTATAATTTACATTTGTATGAATGGGCTTAGTCCTTTGCAAAGCACATTTATGCATTTGATCCCCTAGAGACCTAGATCCTTACCGGACCCAGCTCAGTGTGGAGGTCTGCAGGGCAGCTGCTGACCTGACCCATTCCTCTGTTGAGATGAGCCCAGGATGCATCCTGAGCCCCGGACCTCTGCGTGCAGTGCTCTGCGGGGCACGTCACACTATAGGAATCTACTAATCAAGTGGAGGGCCACACGGATGTGAGGTGAAAAATGTCAGGGAGGAATGTCCAGTCCTGACCCCAAACCTGCCACAGAGAATCTCTGCTACCATTTGGACCTCCGTGTGGCCTTTTGGAAGAGAAGCTCAGGATTTCAGAGAGGAGCTCAGACATGTGAAATCCAGTGATGAATAAATCTTCAGAAATGCCAAGCTCTGTTATTATTCCGAGTAACAATTAGTCCCCAGATGATTTTTATTTTGGGGAAGAAGATCTCAGAAGTGATTAGTCAACTAGCTGCACAGCTGCAAATGTCTTCGGATTTGAAAACATTGCCCTTTTGCAGAGGACAGACAACAAGGATCCAAATGCAAGCAAATTTTGCGTATACAAAAAAACTACTCCGTCAGCAAGCTTAATTAGGTAGAAAAAGTTTGTCTCTAATTCCATTATAAAGGCAGATTATAAATCAACCAATCATAGGATTTGGAGGCTGGAAGAAACCTCAATTTTGCTATTGCCCCACATGGCTAGCTTGGCAAATACAGAAAGCAGACGAAATTTGATTCTGATTAGTGCTCTAAAAGAAAAAAAATATTTCTATTCTGACACACACTATTTCTTCACTAATATGAGACAATTTTTAAAATGTAGTATGTTAATAGTTTGATATTTAGTCTTTGAGCCCTAATGAATTATTAGTCTTTAATAAACAATAACATTTAATATATATTAATGAGTATTAAAAACACATAAGCTTTTTATTTCTTAACATATATTTACTTTACAAAACAGAGCAGAGGAAATATTACCTACAAGAAATGCCATTTCTTATTCATATTCTTTCTGTAATCCTGGTTCCCTAGCATCCAGGGCAAATTTTGTAGGGGGAAATTGGAATAATAATGCCTTTTTCATAGGA
>NW_022594223.1:0-1442 GCF_004348235.1 Phoca vitulina
GGGGCCGGGGGAGGGGATGGGGTGTCTCTTGGGGTGATGGAATATTCTGGAATTAGGGCTGATGGAGGCACAACTCTGTGAATGTACTACAAACTACTGAGCAGTGCCCCTGGGCCCCGCGTGTGCCCTGAAAACTCCCCCACGTCCGATTTAGGACCCTTCCCTAGAACACCTGTAAGGAGGCACTTTGCAAACTTTAAGGGGACGTCAAGAGGGAGCTGGAAGGCACGGCGGTAACTTTCTAAGGGGAGGAGAGCAAAGTCCAGAGAAAAACACGGATGCCAAGAGTGAGAACAGCACCAGCTACCACCGTATCAGCTAGTTACCACTGCGTAACCATGTACGACAAACTCAGCGGCCTGAAACAGGTTTACTGTCTCATGGTTTCCCTGGGTCAGTAACTTGAGCGCAGCGAGTCACTGGGTTCTCAGTCTCACGAAGCTGCAATCAAGGGGTCAGCCGGGCGGCATTCAGAACGCCAGACCCTCTTCCAGGCCCAGGTGGCTGTCATTCCCATCGACTTGCTCGGCTCCAGATGCCGCCCGCGGTTCCGCACCACGCGGCCCGTCTGGACAGCTCACCCAGGGCCAGCAGCAGACTCTCCTGCTCCAGTCGGCTAAGATGGAGCCTCGTTGCAGAATGTGCATGTGCCCATCTGGGCATCCTGCCCGACATGTGGATCCTGATCCTGCTGGGGCTGAGGGGCGGGGCCTGGGACTCTGCATTCCCAACAAGCCACCAGGGGAGGGGCCGCAGGTCTGGGGCGATGTCTGCAGTGTTCCCGACTGGACTTTTCATAGCAAGGCTCTTATTTCACCGGATGTGGGCACGAAGAGGGCTGAGCCCCAGGAGGAGGCATGAGAAATGGCTCCTTGTCCTTTTCTGGTCGGTGTCCCCCCTGCACCCCCCTCCCCGCCAACATCCCGGCTTTCTGCTGGTGGGGAAATGGCCAGTCGCGGGCAGGGGCAGGGCATGTGGGTGATGGTCAGCCTCACCTTGTCCCTTTGAACCCTGCTGCCCTTCGGACCTGCCCCCTCCACCCCTCCATGCCCCCCCCCGGTGGGCCACAGCCCCTGGGACCAGGAGTGGACACGTGCCCCCCCACACCGCTGAATCCTCCCCCTGGGAATTTGAGTTTGAGAACAAGACGAGCCCTCGATGGGGCTGGGTGTGCACCATGTGGAACTTGGGAGCTGTCAATGGGTTTGGTTTTTTTTTCTGCCAAGTTAGAATGAGAGAGATGGATAATAAATTCTCTTTTCTGAATGAGCCAGCCCCAGTGTGTTCCTGTGACTCGCAATCAGAACCACGTGGGCTTACATACTGTAGGATTCTGTGCATGGGAAGCGTCCGCAACGGCAAATCCAGACACAGAGGGTGGATCTGCGGCTGCCAGGGGCCGGGGGAGGGGATGGGGTGTCTCTTGGGGTGATGGAATATTC
>NW_022594224.1:0-1442 GCF_004348235.1 Phoca vitulina
GTCCCAGCCTTGGAAGCACAGAGCCACTGCCCCACTCAGCACGGCCGGGCATCTCCATATCGGGGAGCCCCGTGCATCTCCATATCAGGGAGCACCGGGCATCTCCGTCTCTGGGAGCATCGAACATCTCCATATCTGGGAGCACCAGGCATCTCCATATCTGGGAGCACCAGGCATCTCCATATCTGGGAGCACCAGACATCTCCGTATCTGGGAGCACTGAGCATCTCCATATCTGGGAGCACCGGGCATCTCCACATTGGGGAGGACCGAGCATCTCCATATTGGGGAGCACCGGACATCTCCGTATCTGGGAGCACTAAGCATCTCAGTATCTGGGAGCATCGAGCATCTCCATATCTGGGAGCACGAGGCATCTCCGTAACTGGAAGCATTGAGCATCTCCAAATCTGGGAGCACCGGGCATCTCCATATCGGGGAGTACCGGGCATCTCCATATCGGGGAGCACCGGGCATCTCCGTATCTGGGAGCACTAAGCATCTCCGTATCTGGGAGCACCAGGCATCTCCATATCTGGGAGCACCAGGCATCTCCATATCAGGAAGCACCGGGCATCTCCACATCTGGGAGCACCGGGCATCTCCGTATCTGGGAGCATCGGGCATCTCCGTATCCGGGAGCATCGGGCATCTCCATATCAGGGAGCACCGGGTATCTCCGTATCTGGGAGCACCGGACATCTCCGTATCTGGGAGCATCGGGCATCTCCGTATCAGGGAGCACCGGGCATCTCCATATCAGGGAGCACTAAGCATCTCCATATTGGGGAGCACTAGGCATCTCCGTATCTGGGAGCACTAAGCATCTTCGTATCTGGGATTTTCGAGCATCTCCATATCTGGGAGCAGCAGGCATCTCCATATCGGGCAGCACCGGTCATCTCCATATCAGAGAGCACCGGGCATCTCCGTATCTGGGAGCACTAAGCATCTCCGTATCAGGGAGCACCAAGCATCTCCATATCTGGGAGCATCGAGCATCTCCATATCTGGGAGCACCAGGCATCTCCATATCCGGGAGCACCAGGCATCTCCATATCAGGGAGCACCGGGCATCTCCTTATCAGGGAGCACCGGGCATCTCCATATCTGGGATCACCGGGCATCTCCGTATCTGGGAGCATCAGGCATCTCCATATCCAGGAGCACACCCCTCCTGTCCCCCACCCATGTTGCGAAAGCCGCCCCAGATCTCAGCACGTCTTATTCCAAAGATCTGCCACTCTGCTCATCTTTACTACAGAAATCTCTGAGGCTCCTTTCCAGGATCTTACAGAGTCCGTGAAAAAAGAAGGCTCAGAGCAATTTGGTTTGGGTCTGATTTTCTGCTGTAAGTCCGGTAAAAAGCCTCAGCTGTGCCTCACTGTGGCCTTTTGCCCTGGGCGCGTGTGTGTATGTGTGTCCACAGACTTCTATACGTA
>NW_022594225.1:0-1442 GCF_004348235.1 Phoca vitulina
AAATCCTTCAATTTCTCTGCACCACCCCCCAAGTACAATAGTTTCTCGACTGGACTCCACAAATAAATTATTGGGAGGTCTATAATTCTATTCCAAAATGTTGATAACTGTTTTCATTTTGATTCTAGAAAAAATATGATTAATATAAGCATATTATGAATCATCTAAATAATCACCTAGATCCAAATATTGCCTTCGTATCTATACTCACATTATTGTCCATAATCACCTAAAGTGACATGACTCAACTTTCAATTTGTTGGGAAACCTGTTCATGCTGTTTCCTTTTTAGCAAATATAAATATAAAACTTGTCTTTTGCATTAATAATTTGCAAATGAAAGGCATCATGATTTGACATCATGAAAATGGAATGTGATACTGAAACAATACACCACTTTAAAGTGTCACAGGGTAATGAGAAAATAAAAGCAGTTGAGATAAATATATATGTTCACAGAAAGAAAATAATATACATTATGGCACAATATATGAATGAAAATGGTGTAACAGTTCAAATATGTAAAAATGTGGCAGAATCAAAACACAAAATTATATAAGCATGTGGAACTCAAAATAACTTATTGTTCAGGTAAAAGCTACTATACAGTAGTAAAATAGTACCTTTGCTAAAGGTCCCACAAGCCAGGAAAAAAAATTATACTAAAAGACAAAATAGATACAATTTTAAATTTTGTTAAAAGCTTATGCACTAAATTCTGTAATAATCACCAACCTTTAAGAATCAATAGGTAGTAATCATAAGTCACTTTTATTACATTCTGAAATTCACTAGCAATCTCATGAAGAGGCTCTTAAACTTTTCTTGAGTATCATAAAATGAAAATATTTTTCCAGTATCATTATTAATATGTTTAGCCAGGCAACCTATGTTAACCAATGTAGTTATGAGAGCATAATTTGCTGATATTTAGGGTAATTAAATGGATTGAGTCCAAGCTGACAAGGAATAGCTATCAATATACTGTAATATATTCTAAATTTAATACAGAACAGAATCAGTAAGAAGACAATTAAGGTATTTCCGAACTGCTGAAAATCAGTCAGTTCTAGAACCTACTAATTTGCTTCAAAAGTCTGATGATGAGCTCTACACTGAAAAATAATGCCTTTTCTACATTTTCAAGAATTAAAAATAACTTCACATAGTATTTCCCATATCTGATAAGGGCAATGATTGGATTAGACACTCAGCTTTACAGAGTTATCATGTGACACTTGATTAAAAACAAATTCAAAGAGGGGCGTCCGGGTGGCTCAGTCAGTTGAATGTCCAACTCTTGGTTTCAGCTCAGGTCATGATCTCAGGGTCATGAGATCAAGCTCTGCATCAACTCTGAACTATCTAGGATTCTTTGTTACATAAGGAAAGATAAGGCCCTGATCTTGCTTAAGCCACTGTTGTTGGCAGTATTTGATTAT
>NW_022594226.1:0-1442 GCF_004348235.1 Phoca vitulina
AGAAGAAGATAGCGGGAGGGGAAGAATGAAGGGGGGGGAATCGGAGGTGTAGACGAACCATGAGAGACGATGGACTCTGAAAAACAAACTGAGGGTTCTAGAGGGGAGGGGGGTAGGAGGATGGGTTAGCCTGGTGATGGGTATTAAAGAGGGCACGTTCTGCATGGAGCACTGGGTGTTATGCACAAACAATGAATCATGGAACACTACATCTAAAACTAATGATGTAATGTATGGGGATTAACATAATAAAAAAATCATTTCCAATAATAACCTTAACAATTTCTAACTATGACTTTATGTAAGGCTTCTTAGATATTAAGTAGGCCAACCAACAACATTATTTGGAGCTTTAAAATGACAAAATTTTTTTTAAGATTTTATTTATTTATTTGAGAGAGAGAGGGAGAGAGAGAGAGAGCATGAGCAAGGGGAGGGGCAGAGGGAGAAGCAGACTCCCCGGTGAGTGCAGAGCCTGACAAGGGCTTGATCCCAAGACCTTGAGATCATGACCTGAGCTGAAGACAAACACTTAACCAACTGAGCTACCCAGGCACCCCCCAAATGACAAAATTTTAAACATGTATACATAGGGGTTATATTTTCATTATGTGGAATAATAAGAAAGACAGCCAGCCAACTGGAAATTACTCAGAAACTTGCAAGTAGTCAGAAGGCTGTCAGTGGAATGCTATGTAAAAACAGACGTTAGTGTATGTGTTTTATAATAGTAGATAAAAGCTAATATTAAACATTTGAGAGCTAGGCTTTATAAGCTATTTTTAAACATAATATTGACCTGATACAGAAAAAGCCATAGTTAACATATTTCCCTTATCTGAAATGATTATGTCATCCTGAAATAGTGCTCTAGCATCCTTCTCTGGATTTTATTGAGGTATTTCTTTGATTTTGGAGATATAAACTCTGGGGTAACAGAATAAAGCTTTTTTTATTTTAATTTTATTTTATTATGTTTTGTTAGTCAACATACATTACATCATTAGTTTTTGATGTAGTGTTCCATGATTCATTGTTTGCATATAACACCCAGTGCTCCATTCAATACGTGCCCTCCTTAATACTTATCACCGAGTTGACCCATCCCCCGACCCCCCTCCCCTCTAAAACTCTCAGTTTGTTTATCAGAGTCCATAGTCTCTCATGGTTCGTCTCCCCCTCCAATTTCCCCCCCTTCATTTTTCCCTTCCTACCATCTTCTTTTTTTTTTTTTAATATATAATGTATTATTTGTTTCGAAGGTACAGGTCTATGATTCATCAGTCTTACACAATTCACAGCGTTCACGATAGCACTACCCTCCCCAATGTCTATCACCCAGCCACCCCATCCCTCCCACCCCCCACCACTCCAGCAACCCTCAGTTTGTTTCCTGAGATTAAGAATTCCTCATATCACTGAGGTCATATGATACATGTCTT
>NW_022594227.1:0-1442 GCF_004348235.1 Phoca vitulina
GGGGCCGGGGGAGGGGATGGGGTGTCTCTTGGGGTGATGGAATATTCTGGAATTAGGGCTGATGGAGGCACAACTCTGTGAATGTACTACAAACTACTGAGCAGTGCCCCTGGGCCCCGCGTGTGCCCTGAAAACTCCCCCACGTCCGATTTAGGACCCTTCCCTAGAACACCTGTAAGGAGGCACTTTGCAAACTTTAAGGGGACGTCAAGAGGGAGCTGGAAGGCACGGCGGTAACTTTCTAAGGGGAGGAGAGCAAAGTCCAGAGAAAAACACGGATGCCAAGAGTGAGAACAGCACCAGCTACCACCGTATCAGCTAGTTACCACTGCGTAACCATGTACGACAAACTCAGCGGCCTGAAACAGGTTTACTGTCTCATGGTTTCCCTGGGTCAGTAACTTGAGCGCAGCGAGTCACTGGGTTCTCAGTCTCACGAAGCTGCAATCAAGGGGTCAGCCGGGCGGCATTCAGAACGCCAGACCCTCTTCCAGGCCCAGGTGGCTGTCATTCCCATCGACTTGCTCGGCTCCAGATGCCGCCCGCGGTTCCGCACCACGCGGCCCGTCTGGACAGCTCACCCAGGGCCAGCAGCAGACTCTCCTGCTCCAGTCGGCTAAGATGGAGCCTCGTTGCAGAATGTGCATGTGCCCATCTGGGCATCCTGCCCGACATGTGGATCCTGATCCTGCTGGGGCTGAGGGGCGGGGCCTGGGACTCTGCATTCCCAACAAGCCACCAGGGGAGGGGCCGCAGGTCTGGGGCGATGTCTGCAGTGTTCCCGACTGGACTTTTCATAGCAAGGCTCTTATTTCACCGGATGTGGGCACGAAGAGGGCTGAGCCCCAGGAGGAGGCATGAGAAATGGCTCCTTGTCCTTTTCTGGTCGGTGTCCCCCCTGCACCCCCCTCCCCGCCAACATCCCGGCTTTCTGCTGGTGGGGAAATGGCCAGTCGCGGGCAGGGGCAGGGCATGTGGGTGATGGTCAGCCTCACCTTGTCCCTTTGAACCCTGCTGCCCTTCGGACCTGCCCCCTCCACCCCTCCATGCCCCCCCCCGGTGGGCCACAGCCCCTGGGACCAGGAGTGGACACGTGCCCCCCCACACCGCTGAATCCTCCCCCTGGGAATTTGAGTTTGAGAACAAGACGAGCCCTCGATGGGGCTGGGTGTGCACCATGTGGAACTTGGGAGCTGTCAATGGGTTTGGTTTTTTTTTCTGCCAAGTTAGAATGAGAGAGATGGATAATAAATTCTCTTTTCTGAATGAGCCAGCCCCAGTGTGTTCCTGTGACTCGCAATCAGAACCACGTGGGCTTACATACTGTAGGATTCTGTGCATGGGAAGCGTCCGCAACGGCAAATCCAGACACAGAGGGTGGATCTGCGGCTGCCAGGGGCCGGGGGAGGGGATGGGGTGTCTCTTGGGGTGATGGAATATTC
>NW_022594228.1:0-1442 GCF_004348235.1 Phoca vitulina
GGGGGGGAAGATGGCGGAGGAGTAGGGGACCCTATTTTAACTGGTCCCCGGAATTGAGCTGGATATCTACCAGACCACTCTGAGCACCCACGAAACCAGCCTGAGATGTAAGAAGATCTGGATCTCTACAAACAGAATATCGCAGGCAGTTGGTTTTGAGGTACGAAGGGGAGAGCCGTGATCCTGCGGGCAGATATCGGAGGATGAACGGCAGCAGGAGGGTGCCTGGACGTGGGGATCCTACACCGCCGGTGAGCGACAGCCTCGCGCGCTGCGGATGGGCACAGACTCGCAGACCGGTAGCTTCGGGAAAGGACGTTAGGGCAGCCCCCGGGGTCGAGGACCAGACCGGCGGGGTCGCGCGCACTTGAACCGCAGCACCCCCGGACAGAAACCGGAGCGACGGTCGCGCACACGCGAACTGCAGCCTCTGAGACGGAAACCCGGTGCGCCGGGGTCCCGCCGGTGAACTGCAACCTCCGGGGTGGAAACCCCGAGCGGCGGAGTCGTGCGCGCAGGAACTGGGAGCGGCTGGTGGTTTTAGAAGCACAAAGGGCAGAGACGCGCCCCGACCTGGAGGCAGGACTGGGAGCGCTGCGGAGGGGCGCACAACCCAGGACGCTGCAGTTTATAGCAGCACGGACAGAAACGGAGACGGTCTGGCCTGGAGAGCTCACTGAAGAACAGACTGAGGTCTCTCTGCTCTGAGGCAGAGGGTTGGAAACGGTCTCTTCTGCTCTGACTCTCGGAAGAGACGCAGAAAGCCGCCAGGGAAAGGCGCCAAAGAACAAAAGCCCCAAAGACTGATTCCCACTGAGCTCATCCCCCGCCACAGGGGCGCAGGGCAACTCCGCCCAAACAGGGTTGCCTGAGTAACAGCGTGGCAGGCCCCTCCCGCAGAAGACAGGCTGGGAAAACAAGAGGCCAGCAACCCTAAGGTCCCAAGAAAACAGGTGCATCTTGCTTGGGTTCTGGTCAATAATTTGGACTCTATACATTCCCTCAACCACCCATCAACAGAATGACTAGGAGGAGGAACCCCTAAAATAGAAAAGACTCAGAGATTATGACTTATGCTGCAGATTTACAAATGGATGCAGATATACCCAAGATGTCGGAGATGGAATTCAGGCTAGCAATTGTGGAGACAATGGCTAGAATGGAGAAATCAATTAATGGCAACATAGAGTCTCTGAGGGCAGAAATACAAGGGGAATTGGCAGAACTTGAAAATGCTATCAATGAGATC
This sequence comes from Phoca vitulina, assembly GCF_004348235.1. Taxonomy (NCBI): domain Eukaryota; kingdom Metazoa; phylum Chordata; class Mammalia; order Carnivora; family Phocidae; genus Phoca; species Phoca vitulina. The sequence continues at coordinate 1,250 of NW_022594228.1, forward strand.
CAATCCAATCTAGATAATCTAACAGCTAGGGTAACTGAGACAGAAGAGAGAAGAAGCGATCTGGAAGACAGTATAATAGACAAAAAGGGAAAAGAGGAGGCCAGGGAAAAACAACTCAGAATCCATGAAAATAGAATCAGAGAAGTAAGTGACACCATGAGGCGTTCCAATGTCAGAATCATTGGAATCCCAG
>NW_022594229.1:0-1442 GCF_004348235.1 Phoca vitulina
AAATCCTTCAATTTCTCTGCACCACCCCCCAAGTACAATAGTTTCTCGACTGGACTCCACAAATAAATTATTGGGAGGTCTATAATTCTATTCCAAAATGTTGATAACTGTTTTCATTTTGATTCTAGAAAAAATATGATTAATATAAGCATATTATGAATCATCTAAATAATCACCTAGATCCAAATATTGCCTTCGTATCTATACTCACATTATTGTCCATAATCACCTAAAGTGACATGACTCAACTTTCAATTTGTTGGGAAACCTGTTCATGCTGTTTCCTTTTTAGCAAATATAAATATAAAACTTGTCTTTTGCATTAATAATTTGCAAATGAAAGGCATCATGATTTGACATCATGAAAATGGAATGTGATACTGAAACAATACACCACTTTAAAGTGTCACAGGGTAATGAGAAAATAAAAGCAGTTGAGATAAATATATATGTTCACAGAAAGAAAATAATATACATTATGGCACAATATATGAATGAAAATGGTGTAACAGTTCAAATATGTAAAAATGTGGCAGAATCAAAACACAAAATTATATAAGCATGTGGAACTCAAAATAACTTATTGTTCAGGTAAAAGCTACTATACAGTAGTAAAATAGTACCTTTGCTAAAGGTCCCACAAGCCAGGAAAAAAAATTATACTAAAAGACAAAATAGATACAATTTTAAATTTTGTTAAAAGCTTATGCACTAAATTCTGTAATAATCACCAACCTTTAAGAATCAATAGGTAGTAATCATAAGTCACTTTTATTACATTCTGAAATTCACTAGCAATCTCATGAAGAGGCTCTTAAACTTTTCTTGAGTATCATAAAATGAAAATATTTTTCCAGTATCATTATTAATATGTTTAGCCAGGCAACCTATGTTAACCAATGTAGTTATGAGAGCATAATTTGCTGATATTTAGGGTAATTAAATGGATTGAGTCCAAGCTGACAAGGAATAGCTATCAATATACTGTAATATATTCTAAATTTAATACAGAACAGAATCAGTAAGAAGACAATTAAGGTATTTCCGAACTGCTGAAAATCAGTCAGTTCTAGAACCTACTAATTTGCTTCAAAAGTCTGATGATGAGCTCTACACTGAAAAATAATGCCTTTTCTACATTTTCAAGAATTAAAAATAACTTCACATAGTATTTCCCATATCTGATAAGGGCAATGATTGGATTAGACACTCAGCTTTACAGAGTTATCATGTGACACTTGATTAAAAACAAATTCAAAGAGGGGCGTCCGGGTGGCTCAGTCAGTTGAATGTCCAACTCTTGGTTTCAGCTCAGGTCATGATCTCAGGGTCATGAGATCAAGCTCTGCATCAACTCTGAACTATCTAGGATTCTTTGTTACATAAGGAAAGATAAGGCCCTGATCTTGCTTAAGCCACTGTTGTTGGCAGTATTTGATTAT
>NW_022594230.1:0-1442 GCF_004348235.1 Phoca vitulina
GCCTTTTTCATAGGATTGTTGTAAATTTCAGTAGGAAAATACTTGTTGTCTCTAGGGGCAGGACAACATACAGGGCTTCTCCACCAGGGTTGCCTAAGGGAAGCATTAAATATCAAAGTGAACAATGAGCAGCCCCGTTTTGATTTGCAGATGTAGCTGGATTATAAAAAATTTAAAGTGTATTCCATTTAGCAAAACATCTAAACATGTTCTTCATAGTGATATTATAGATCGTGAGTCATCCTCTTCTTGCCCTTTTATCATTGAAGAAGTTGATGAGAATGTTGGACTAATAACAGACAAACATGAATTATAATTTACATTTGTATGAATGGGCTTAGTCCTTTGCAAAGCACATTTATGCATTTGATCCCCTAGAGACCTAGATCCTTACCGGACCCAGCTCAGTGTGGAGGTCTGCAGGGCAGCTGCTGACCTGACCCATTCCTCTGTTGAGATGAGCCCAGGATGCATCCTGAGCCCCGGACCTCTGCGTGCAGTGCTCTGCGGGGCACGTCACACTATAGGAATCTACTAATCAAGTGGAGGGCCACACGGATGTGAGGTGAAAAATGTCAGGGAGGAATGTCCAGTCCTGACCCCAAACCTGCCACAGAGAATCTCTGCTACCATTTGGACCTCCGTGTGGCCTTTTGGAAGAGAAGCTCAGGATTTCAGAGAGGAGCTCAGACATGTGAAATCCAGTGATGAATAAATCTTCAGAAATGCCAAGCTCTGTTATTATTCCGAGTAACAATTAGTCCCCAGATGATTTTTATTTTGGGGAAGAAGATCTCAGAAGTGATTAGTCAACTAGCTACACAGCTGCAAATGTCTTCGGATTTGAAAACATTGCCCTTTTGCAGAGGACAGACAACAAGGATCCAAATGCAAGCAAATTTTGCGTATACAAAAAAACTACTCCGTCAGCAAGCTTAATTAGGTAGAAAAAGTTTGTCTCTAATTCCATTATAAAGGCAGATTATAAATCAACCAATCATAGGATTTGGAGGCTGGAAGAAACCTCAATTTTGCTATTGCCCCACATGGCTAGCTTGGCAAATACAGAAAGCAGACGAAATTTGATTCTGATTAGTGCTCTAAAAGAAAAAAAATATTTCTATTCTGACACACACTATTTCTTCACTAATATGAGACAATTTTTAAAATGTAGTATGTTAATAGTTTGATATTTAGTCTTTGAGCCCTAATGAATTATTAGTCTTTAATAAACAATAACATTTAATATATATTAATGAGTATTAAAAACACATAAGCTTTTTATTTCTTAACATATATTTACTTTACAAAACAGAGCAGAGGAAATATTACCTACAAGAAATGCCATTTCTTATTCATATTCTTTCTGTAATCCTGGTTCCCTAGCATCCAGGGCAAATTTTGTAGGGGGAAATTGGAATAATAATGCCTTTTTCATAGGA
>NW_022594231.1:0-1440 GCF_004348235.1 Phoca vitulina
GGCACATGGAAGCGCCTAGGTCAGCCAGAGGTGTGCATGGGCTTGTGTGAGTGTGCAGACAACACAACCCCTGCACACACAAATGCACACACACCTAGACACACACGGACATATACACAGACACAACACATGCACACACACACACACACACACACACGGACACATACAGGCACATCCCCAGTGTCCTGGGTCACCCACCCCATCCTAACCCCGCTCTTCTAACCCATGACCCACCACTTTCCTGCCGGGGTCGGGGTGATCAGCCCCAGTCTCAGACAGCCCTGGTGCTGGCGCTGGGGGAGGGGGGATCCACAGCTCACCTGGGGTCACAGACACCACAACACGGAATGTGTGGTCGTACACAAATCCTGGCATTCCTGATATATCGATCCCACACCGGTACGTTCCTGCATCATCCTCTGTGAGGCTCTCCAAGGTCACTGTGAAGGTGAGGGTGGCGGGATGATCCCTGATGGACACACGGCCCCTCCTCACTTCTCTGTCTGCCTCTTTGGTCTTTACAGTACTCCACACGCATGGGCTCTTGCACCAGTATTTGGCAACCTCTCTGTATTTCTCCTCGTACTGACACTGCACGCTCAGGGATCGCCCCACGGTGCCCGTCACGGAGGTGGGGCCACTCAGACACCAACAGCCTGGAAAACACAGACGAGTGTGGTCCCTCACCAGATGAGCCTGGGTCAAGGGGATCTGGGGTCATGATGGCCCTGGATTCCCCAAAAGGATCTCAGGGACTGGAGGAGGTCTTGGCAGGAGACAGACCTTTCCTGAGACTAGAGGGGGAGGAGGTAGCTCCCTACCCACAAAGTGGCACAAGAAGAGGGTGTGCAATGTGTGTGTGTTTGTGTGTGTGTGTGTGTGATGCACCAAGATCTCCTTTCTGACTGTGACCCTACAGTAATGGTGGTCACAGGCACCCCTCTCCTCAGAGTTGCTCTGTCCACTATAGTGGATTTAACTCACCTGCTTCATGCTCTGAATGCTCCTGGTCACTGCTGGGGCAGTGCTGGCCGATCCTAGAATGTTCTCTGCTCTCCCTCCTCCCTCCCAGGTCCTGCTTCCCTCCCCATGGGCCGCCCCGCACCCCCACACACACATCCTGACCACAAGGAAGTGACATGTCACTTGTCCATTGTCAGTACTCTGCCCTGCGAGTCACAGTACAGTGGACTTTCCAAAGAAGAAAGACTCCTGTGTCCCTCCCCTGTCTCCCCTGTCTCCCTCCTTCCCACTCAGGGCAGACTTCCCTGCCCAGGCTCAGCCCCGCTCACCTGGGACCTGCAGAAGGAGCAGAGCTACAGGCAGCCAAGGCCTCCCGTCTCTCGGGGGCATGTCTGCAGCACAGACGTCACCCACAGCAATGCCAGGCTCCTGAGGGGGGACAATTTCAAGCCTCCTCACAGAAGGTCCAGTCTCCAC
>NW_022594232.1:0-1438 GCF_004348235.1 Phoca vitulina
TACCGCAGGACTGGGAAAACTCCCTGCCCCCTGACCCCATGTGAGGTTTCAGGGAAAGAACACACTAGGAGGTGGTGCCCTCCAGACACCAAATCTGTCTGCACCTTTATCAGAACTTCCCAGAATCCAGAACTGTGAGAAATGAGTGTCTGTTGTTTAAAACCACCCACTCCGTGTACATTGCTGGAACAGACTGAGACATTAATGACACATGAACCGAAGCACTGATGCTCTGGTGTTTCCCTCCTGCATTTGCTGAGAAAAGTACCTGGTAAGTTCCTTCAGTGAGGTTCAAGGGTGGATTTCTCACATATTCTCTCCTGCAGATAGGACTAACCAGTTGACTATCCTAGGACTCTGTGAGAAGACACAGTGAACAAAAAGAGGGAGAAACTTGGTACAAGGGAGTCAGGGTTTCCTAGAGTACGTGGAACTTTAATTTAAGGATGCTGTTTTTTCAGTCTTCCAGAAGATGTGGATAAGATCACCATGTGAGATTTGAGTCTGATAATCACCTTACAGAGTTGTGTTGTACTGAAAGCCCTGAGGTAAGCACCTTTGTTCCTTGCATCTTTCAGGATTCTTTCCTTGTCTGTGATGTATTTTGTGAGTTTGACAATATGCCCTGGAGATAGTCAGCTTTTGTTGAATTTAATAGGAGTTCTCTGCACTACTTGGATTTTGATGTCTGTGTCCTTCTGCATAGTAGGGAACTTTCCAGCTATTATTTTATGGAATAAAACCAATCCCCCTTTTTATGTCTCTTCATCTTCTGTGACTCTTATGATACAACTGTTATAATGTTTTAATAAGTCACTGAGTTCCCTACGTCTACTTCATGGCCCATTACCTTGGTTTCCCTCTTCTTGTCACTCATTTTCTATAATTTTATCTTGAATACCACGGATTCGCTCCTCTCCTTCATCCATCCTCATTTTTTATGGTCTGCACTTGGGATTGCATCTTGGATTTAGTTGTTTGTGGGTTTCTTGTTGTTGTTGTTGTTGTTGTTGTTGTTTTAATTTTGGCCTGATTCAATTTTAGTTCATTTATCACTGCAATTAAGGCTTCTCTAATGTCTTCTATCCTTTCTTCAAGCCCAGTTTGTATCCTAAAAATCATTGTTTTAAGTTCTAGTTCAGACATCATACTTATATTTGTATTGATTAAAAGCCTGGCCATGAGATTTACATCCTATTCATTCCTCTGCGGTAAACTTTTCCATCCTTTCATTTTTTTTTCAGAAAATAAAAAAAGAAAGGGGGAAATAAACAAGAAATGAAGATCCTCGGTTTGTTTGGTCTGCTTCTATAAAAGAATATAGGTCACCAAATAAATTAAAATAAATATAAAGTAAAGTAAAAACAGAAGAAATAAATGTATATTTATAAAAATAAAAATGAAAAAGAAAATATAAGAAAAACTTAATAATAAAAAT
>NW_022594233.1:0-1436 GCF_004348235.1 Phoca vitulina
CTGTTGTCTGATTGCTGTGGCTAGGACTTCTAGTACTATGTTGAATAGCAGTGGTGATAGTGGACATCCCTGCCGTGTTCCTGACCTCAGGGGGAAAGCTCTCAGTTTTTCCCCATTGAGAATGATATTCGCTGTGGGTTTTTCATAGATGGCTTTTATGATATTGAGGTATGTACCCTCTATCCCTATACTCTGAAGAGTTTTGATCAAGAAAGGATGCTGTACTTTGTCAAATGCTTTTTCTGCATCTATTGAGAGGATCATATGGTTCTTCTTCTTTCTTTTATTAATGTATTGTATCACATTGATTGATTTGTGGATGTTGAACCAAACTTGCAGCCCAGGGATAAATCCCACTTGGTCGTGGTGAATAATCCTTTTAATGTACTGTTGGATCCTATTGGCTAGTATCTTGGTGAGAATTTTTGCATCCATGTTCATCAGGGATATTGGTCTGTAATTCTTTTTGATGGGGTCTTTGTTTGATTTTGGGATCAAGGTAATGCTGGCCTCATAAAATGAGTTTGGAAGTTTTCCTTCCATTTCTATTTTTTGGAACAGTTTCAGAAGAGTAGGTATTAGTTCTTCTTTAAATGTTTGGTAGAATTCCCCTGGGAAGCCATCTGGCCCGGGGCTCTTGTTTGTTGGGAGATTTTTGATGACTGCTTCAATTTCCTTAGTGGTTATAGATCTGTTCAGGTTTTCTATTTCTTCCTGGTTCAGTTTTGGTAGTTTATACATCTCTGGGAATGCATCCATTTCTTCCAGATTATCTAACTTGCTGGCATATAGTTGGTCATAATATGTTCTTATAATTGTTTGTATTTCTTTGGTGTTGGTTGTTATCTCTCTTCTTTCATTCATGATTTTATTTATTTGGGTCCTTTCTCTTTTCTCTTTGATAAGTCTGGCCAGGGGTTTATCAATCTTATTAATTCTTTCAAAGAACCAGCTCCTAGTTTCATTGATCAGTTCTACTGTTCTTTTGGTTTTTATTTCATTGATTTCTGCTCTGATCTTTATTATTTCTCTTCTCCTGCTTTATTTGCTGTTCTTTCTCCAGCTCCTTTAGGTGTAGGGTTAGGTTGTGTATTTGAGACCTTTCTTGTTTTTTGTTTCTTGAGAAAGGCTTGTATTGCTATATACTTTCCTCTTAGGACCGCCTTTGCTGCATCCCGAGATTTTGAACAGTTGTGTTTTCATTTTCATTTATTTCCATGAATTTTTAAAATTCTTCTTTAATTTCCTGGTTGACCAATTCATTCTTTATTTTTATTTTACATTTTTTTAAATTTTATTATGTTATGTTAATCAACATACATTACATCATTAGCTTTTGATGTAGTGTTCCATGATTCATTTTTTGCGTATAATGCTCAGTGCTCCATTCAGTACATGCCCTGTTTAATACCCATCACCAGGCTAACCCATCCCCC
>NW_022594234.1:0-1436 GCF_004348235.1 Phoca vitulina
TCTGGTTGATGAGGCTAGTACCCTTGCCCCGGGGGTGCCTGCAGGCCTAAAGCCAACCACCTAACTGAAAGGAACAACTCTGTAGGGAATTCCTGCTTCGGCTAAAAGAGCCATGCCTCAGGGTGGACGCATTTTGCTGTGTGCATGCGTGAGCGCACTGCAAGGGAGTCCAAAACCATTTTCCTTGTGAGACCCAGGCCCCGGAAGAAGCCAGAACACGACTCCCCACTTGCTCCATGAAGCTAGTACTGCGGCCCCACTTTTGCATGGAAGTCTAATAGCTAGCTTTCTAACTCGGAGAAAAAACACTGTAGAGAAACCGTGCTTTAGCTACCGTCGACCTCTCTGTGGGCGAAGCAGTTTAGGGTGTACTGTGGCTGAGAGCCTGGGGACGGTTTCCATTTCGTAATATCGGGGGAGAGAGAGGCCGGTACATAGGGCAGCTCTCAACTCACTACATGGTTATGGGGCTAGTTCCGTTGCCCCATGGGTGTGTGCTGGCTGAAACACAACCACCTAACTCGAAAGAAAAACTCAGTACAGAATCTGTGCTTCAGCTAAAACAGCTGCTCCTGAGGGTGGAAGCTTCTTTTGTGTGTGTGCGTGAGAGCACTGCAAGGGAGTGGCAAACCTAATTTGGAGGGAGCCTCAGGCAGCTGCAGAAGGCAGCACACGACTCCTCACTTATTTCGTGAAGCCAGCACTGCGGCCCCAATTTTGAATGGAGGTCTAATAGCTAGCGTTCTAACTCGAAGAAACAACACTGTAGAGAAACCGTGCTTTAGCTACCGTCGACCTCTAGACGGAGGAAGCATTACACGGAGTACCGTGGCTGAGAGCCTGGGGAACGGGTTCCATACGTGAAACCAAGGGAGAAATAGGTCCGGGCAGAAGGCACCTCTGGACTCAGCTCTTGCTACCTGAAGCTAACACTACGGCTCCATGTGTGCTTGGAATGCTATGTGCTCGACACTGACTGGGAAGAAACAAGCCTGTAAGGAATCCGAGCTGCAGCTCATTCGCCTACCAGGCTACTAACACCAAGAATCAATGCTGTAAATGTCCACAATAGCCAAACTGTGGAAAGAGCCAAGATGTCCGTCAACAGATGAATGGATAAAGAAGATGTGGTATATATATACAATGGAATATTATGCAGCCATCAAAAGGAATATGATCTTGCCATTTGCAACGATGTGGATAGAATTGGAGGGTATTATGCTGAGCGAAAGAAGTCAAACAGAGAAAGATATGTATCATATGACCTCACTGCTATGAGGAATTCTTAATCTCAGGAAACAAAATGGGGGTTGCTGGAGTGGGGGGTGGGGTGGGAGGGATGGGGTGACTGGGTGATGGACACTGGGGAGGGTGTGTGTTCTGGTAAGTGCTGTGAATTGTGCAAGACTGTTGAATCTCAGATCTGTACCTCTGAA
>NW_022594235.1:0-1434 GCF_004348235.1 Phoca vitulina
CACGGCCGTGTATTACTGTGCGAAGGACACAGTGAGGGGAAATCAATGTGAGCCCAGACACAAACCTCACTGTACGAGGTGATCTGGACCACCAGGGGGTGCACACTACTCCCCATATCTGTCCTTAAGCCCCAAAAGGAGATGCAGCTGGAGGATATGGCAGGTATCCTCTCAGGATCTGGGGCTTCCTCTCTAATTATAGCTGTTTCCCCCAGGGAGCCTCTCTGCACACATAGTTCTGTGCTACCTATTCATTCTCTGACATAAATAAAAATCTGAAGAACTGCTATACTAGCAAGCACAAAAGTCAGTGTCTCTTGCACGTGCTTGTTCCTGGACCTAAATATGAACGAATTACAAATATCTCCATGCAAATCCCCTGAATACTTTCAAGAGTCCCAGCTGCACTCAGCTGTGTATCATAGGAGAATCCAGCTCAGTGTGCAAGCGTGCAAGAAGTGCCCTCTGGATATGGGGCTACAGTGGCGTCAACAATCCAAAGCCAGAGAAGAAAGATCCCTGGTGGGGCTCACTCTCTTAAACCATGTTCACAACAATGTCAGTGGCAGCATGGGAGACAGAGGGAAGCCCACCAGGACATGGTGTGGATGTAGAGTCTGTTGCTCATACACACACACACACACACACACACACACACAAACATGAGAACATAAAACTTTCATCCCCTTTACCATCTTGTCTGTTGAGAGCAGGGCAGGCCTCTCCTCAAGTCATAACTGCTTGGATGGAGCCAAGGAAGGACACTGGCTCAGGGTGTGTGCTGTGGGTCAGTGGTGGGGATGGGGTCCTGCTCATGGGAGGGGCTTGTGTGGAGTCAGTCTCCCACCTGCATCAAAGGAGGCAGAACTGGTGTGTTCTTGTTAGAGTTTGCATCTGTGAGGCAGGAAGAGAAGAGTGAGGAATGAAGGTCAAGGAGCTAACAGGCAATAATCAAAGGATACCCTGTGATGACTAATTCGACTAAACAGATGTGAAAATGGCAAGAACAAAAGAGAGAAATGGCCATTCTAAGTAGAAAATGATACGAATCCTTGGAAATTTAGAAGAATAATCCACGGAAACATCACAAGTAAAAAGATAATGATAGAAGTAGAGTGAGTTCTACCCGAGTCTGCAGTTGAAGCTGTCCACTCCCCAAGGTCTCAAACTGGTTCTGAAGTTCTAATTATCTTTCAGTTGCTGATATCAGCTCAATATGTATGACCTCAACCATCACAGGTTGAATCCTAAGGACACTGTGATGGATCGAGGAGGACCAGCCTTAGGGAATCATTTAGGTCAGGAGGGTGCAGTCTCATGAGAGGATTACTGCCCTTATACCGCAGGACTGGGAAACCTCCCTGCCCCCTGACCCCATGTGAGGTGACAGGGAAAGAACACACTAGGAGGTGGGTGCCCTCCAGACACCAAATC
>NW_022594236.1:0-1434 GCF_004348235.1 Phoca vitulina
GGCACATGGAAGCGCCTAGGTCAGCCAGAGGTGTGCATGGGCTTGTGTGAGTGTGCAGACAACACAACCCCTGCACACACAAATGCACACACACCTAGACACACACGGACATATACACAGACACAACACATGCACACACACACATACACACACACACACGGACACATACAGGCACATCCCCAGTGTCCTGGGTCACCCACCCTATCCTAACCCCGCTCTTCTACCCCAGGACCCACCACTTTCCTGCCGGGGTCGGGGTGATCAGCCCCAGTCTCAGACAGCCCTGGTGCTGGCGCTGGGGGAGGGGGGTCCACAGCTCACCTGGGGTCACAGACACCACAACACGGAAGGTGTGGTCGAACATATATCCTGGCATTCCTGATCGATCGATCCCACATCGGTATGTTCCTGCATCATCCTCTGTGAGGCTCTCCAAGGTCACTGTGAAGGTGAGGGTGGCGGGATGGTCCCTGATGGACACACGGCCGCTCCTCACTTCTCTGTCTGCCTCTTTGGTCTTTACAGTACTCCACACGCATGGGCTCTTGCACCAGTATTTGGCAACCTCTCTGTATTTCTCCTCGTACTGACACTGCACGCTCAGGGATCCCCCCACGGTGCCCGTCACGGAGGTGGGGCCACTCAGACACCAACAGCCTGGAAAACACAACCGAGTGTGGTCCCTCACCAGATGAGCCTGGGTCAAGGGGATCTGGGGTCATGGTGGCCCTGGATTCCCCAAAAGGATCTCAGGGACTGGAGGTCTTGGCAGGAGACAGACCTTTCCTGAGACTAGAGGGGGAGGAGGTAGCTCCCTACCCACAAAGTGGCACAAGGAGAGAGTGTTCAATGTGTGTGTGTGTGTGTGTGTGTGTGATGCACCAAGATCTCCTTTCTGACTGTAACCCTACAGTAATGGTGGTAACAGGCGCCCCTCTCCTCAGAGTTGCTCTGTCCACTATAGTGGATTTAACTCACCTGCTTCATGCTCTGAATGCTCCTGGTCACTGCTGGGGCAGTGCTGGCCGATCCTAGAATGTACTCTGCTCTCCCTCCTCCCTCCCAGGTCCTGCTTCCCTCCCCATGGGCCACCCCGCACCCCCCCACACACACCCTGACCACAAGGAAGTGACATGTCACTTGTCCATTGTCAGTACTCTGCCCTGCGAGTCACAGTAGAATGGACTTTCCAAAGAAGAAAGACTCCTGTGTCCCTCCCCTGTCTCCCCTGTCTCCCTCCTTCCCACTCAGGGCAGACTTCCCTGCCCAGGCTCAGCCCCGCTCACCTGGGACCTGCAGAAGGAGCAGAGCTACAGGCAGCCAAGGCCTCCCGTCTCTCGGGGGCATGTCTGCAGCACAGACGTCACCCACAGCAATGCCAGGCTCCTGAGGGGGGACAATTTCAAGCCTCCTCACAGAAGGTCCAGTCTCCAC
>NW_022594237.1:0-1434 GCF_004348235.1 Phoca vitulina
TTATAGATCAGTGCCACACACTAGATTTTGGGTGTATTTTGGTCTGTTAAAAGAAAGTCCCTCCCAAAATTTTAAAGAAAGAAAAACTTATATATGTACAAAAATAAGGGTTGATATGATGAAGGGATGGAATATGACTGTAAAGATGGAAATTATAAAAATTTTTATAAAAGGATTTGATAAGTTGTTTGAAAAAAGAAAGAAGAGGATTTAAAAAAAAAAAAAGAAAGAAAGAAAAAAGGGAGAGAATGTGATCAGGCAGGGGAGTAGAAAAAAACCATACACTAGAGATTTAGAGTATATTTTGATCTGTGAGAAGAAACTATCTCAAAATTTTAAAGAGAGAACAACTTATATATACATGCCAAAAATACGGGTAACTACTATGAAGGGATAGAATATGACTTTAAAAATGAAAAATAAAAATTTTTTTTTTAAAAAGGGATTGATAAGATGTTGGTTGAAAAAGGGAAAAAGAAAAATTCAAAAAAAAAGAAAAAAAGAAAAAAAGACAGTTAAAAAAAATAATTTACTTTGAAAAACTAAAGAATCATGGTAAAAAAAGCCATGAATTCTATGTGCAGTATTCCCCTAGCGTTGGAGTTCTGCCGTTCTCATTGATCGGTAAACCTGGTCTTGGCTGGCTGTTCTCACTGATCTTCTGGGGGAGGGGCCTGTTGCCGTGGTTCCCAGATGTCTTTGCCGGAGGCAGAATTGCCCCGCCCTTGCCGGTCCGGGCTAAGTAATCTGCTTGGGTTTGCTCTCCGGAGCTTTTGTTCCCTGCAAGCTTTCCGTACAGCTTTGGAGGCGGAGAGTGAAAATGGCAGCCTCCCAATCTCCGCCCTGGAGGAGCCGAGAACTCGGGGTCCTGCTCCTCAGTGAGCCCCCAGAGAAAAGCAGTCAGTCACTCCCGTCTCCCCAGTCTCTGGCCGCACTCCGTGCTCACCCGGTCTGTGACCACGGTTTTCTATCTGGCACCCGACCCCGGGTGGAGTCTCCAAACCCAGCAGATCCCCGCGGTGCGCTCCTGCACCTCTCCTCCCAGGGGAAGAAGGTGAGTCTCCCCGGATCTGCCGCTTGTTGGGTCCCTGCTGGAGGAGCAGTGGCCTGACTGTGCCGCGGATTACGGTTTATAGCAACCCCGAGCTGAGAGCCCGCGCCTGGGCTCCGTCTCTGCAGCCGGCTTCCCTGCTCCGATACCTGAGAGCTCTGCCACACTCAGGCACCCCCGGTCTTTCTGTGACCCCGAGGGTCCTGAGACCACACTATCCCGCGAGGGTTCCACCCCCCACTTCGCCACCAGAGTGACGTCCCTCAGCGGAGCAGACTTCTAAAAGTTACGATATTGTGCTCCGTGGCTCTATTACTTGCCAGAAGCGGCCGACGTAGGCCCCTCCCCCGCCGTCTATCCTCCCGAATATCGCCTCGGATTCA
>NW_022594238.1:0-1433 GCF_004348235.1 Phoca vitulina
TAAGAAAAAAAGAAGAAGAAGATAGCAGGAGGGGAAGAATGAAGGGGGGACATCGGAGGGGGAGATGAACCATGAGAGACGATGGACTCTGAAAAACAAACTGAGGGTTCTAGAGGGGAGGGGGGTAGAAGAATGGGTTAGCCTGGTGATGGGTATTGGGGGGGGCACGTTCTGCATGGAGCACTGGGTGTTATGCACAAACAATGAATCATGGAACACTACATCAAAAACTAATGGTGTAATGTATGGTGATTAACATAACAATAAAAAAATTTTAAAAAAAGAAAGCAGTTAGTGTTGTATCCAGCAATATCTTCATTTTGTTTTGAATTATACCTATGTCAAAAGAATCCTGGTTTTCCTTTCTACTTTCTAACCTTTCACCAGAATCCCTTTTGGACTCTAAAGACTTTTTTAAAAAAATAGTGTTTAGTCATTGGTAGATAGATGAGAAAGAGAGAGAGAGAGAGAGATGTTGATATAGATAGAGATTTACCTTTTACTTCCTGGGTTTTCACCAAAATCCCTATTGGTCTCTCAATAATTCTTAAAAATGATAGATGATAGATAGATAGATGATGATAGATGATACATGATAGATAGATGATAGATAGATGATAGATAGAAGATAGATGATAGATAATGATAGATAGATAGATAGATAGATAGATAGATAGATAGATAGATGATAGATTTATATTTATCTCGCTATATTAGACACTATATCCTTTCTTTTATTTCCTCAACATTCCAGCTAATGCTAATGAATCAGCCATGAGCTAGGACATTTTCCCACTATGTGATGAGAACGACGGAGTTGACAGCTCTTTGTTTGTGTGTTTCCTTTGCAACAAGAGCTTACCCACACAGTCTTGTACCTCCAAACATCCTAAATTCCTACCCCTACTCTCTGTTTCCTACAGGGAGTCTTTTTTTTTTTTTTCAGAAAAATCCCCTGCACAGCTTATTATTTCTGTCATTGTCATTCTGGCCTGATTCTGCTCCTGAGGAGCTATAAAGGCTACAAGAATACAATATGTAAAATCACACTTTAAAGTTTGAGCAAAGGTAAACTCACGACGAGAATTTCCAGATAGTAGAAGGGTTTATAAAAATGGCTGAACAATTGAATTCTTCAAAAACTCCAAAATCTTAATAGATTTTATTTTAAAAGACTGGGGGACTTTTACAGATTAAAGAAGACAAAGAGATATGATATCACAATAGAATGTGATCAATCCTCTACTAGAAGAAAAACAGTACTATAAAAAAGACGTTATAAACTGACAAAATGAAATGCAGCTGGTAATTAGATTTAAACTCTGTATTAATAATCAATTGGTAAATACTGTTGGTATAAAAGAGAACATTTTTTCTTAGAAATAAACACTGAAATATTTTAGGGATAAAAGGTGATGATGATGTGATTTACC
>NW_022594239.1:0-1432 GCF_004348235.1 Phoca vitulina
TTATAAATTATCTTACTATTAAGTTATGTTAATAATATATAACTCTAGCATATACACTTTGAAAAATATCACCACATACAGGTGTTATCCTCCTGCCTAGTCAGTATTATGTTACTTAGATAATTAATTCAGCCCCACTATCCATTCCTTGTTGATGAATCTGCAAAGCTTCCCACCCTACTGAGGTCTCAAAAAGAAATGGGTATATAGGTGGGCCTAGCAGTGGTAAATTCTACATGATGAAATGTTTTCCCTCTTTTTTATTAGAGGCTTAAATTAATGTCAAAGTTCCTCACGTATTCAATCCTCTGTTCAAATCCTTCCAATAGATTACTATCTCAGAACAAAAGTGAAGTCATTTTTTTTTTTAAAGATTTTATTTATTTATTTGAGAGAGAGAGAATGAGAGACAGAGAGCATGAGAGGGAGGAGGGTCACAGGGAGAAGGAAACTCCCTGCTGAGCAGGGAGCTGGATGTGGGACTCGATCCCAGGACTCCAGGATCATGACCTGAGCCGAAGGCAGTCGCTTAACCAACTGAGCCACCCAGGCGCCCTCAAAAGTGAAGTCATTCTCGATGGACTCTGAAAAACAAACTGAGGGTTCTAGAGGGGAGGGGGGTGGGAGGATGGGTTAGCCTGGTGATGGGTATTGAGGAGGGCACGTTCTGCATGGAGCACTGGGTGTTATGCACAAATAATGAATCATGGAACACTATATCTAAAACTAATGATGGGGGCGCCTGGGTGGCTCAGTCGTTAAGCGTCTGCCTTTGGCTCAGGTCATGATTCCAGGTCCTGGGATCGAGCCCCACATCGGGCTCCCTGCTCGGCGGGAAGCCTGCTTCTCCCTCTCTCACTCCCCCTGCTGTGTTCCCTCTCTAGCTGTCTCTCTCTGTCAAATAAATAAAAAAAAAAATCTAAAAAAAAATAAAAATAAAAATAAAACTAATGATGTAATGTATGGGGATTAACATAACAATAAAAAATTAAAAAAAAAAAAAGTGAAGTCATTCTAATGGGCTTCAAGGCCCTAGATAACCTGGCTTTCACCTCCCTCCCTGACTTCCATTCCTGCTTCAGTACAAGAATCCTGCCACCCCCCATTAATCTGAAAATGGAGATCCAATGCCAAATTAATATATTACAGGTACAGTTCTCTTTGTATGGGACAAACTTATGCCCGAACGATAGTCATTGAACTTTGAAATAAGCAAATTATTTGTAAAATTGCCTTAAAAATTATAAATAGCAGTGGGAAGATTAAATCAGTTTTGCTAAAGCTCACCACAGTTGTCCCAAATTATGATTTAATGAAAAATGCCTGCAAAAAGTTAAAAGGTCATACTGATTTCAGACTAAAAATTCAAATTTATATAAATGAACATAAAATTATTCCAACCTAAAATGTATAAAAAGCTACCAAAGGAAAA
>NW_022594240.1:0-1431 GCF_004348235.1 Phoca vitulina
AACTGAGAGCTTTCTCCCTAAGGTCAGGAACTGTCAGGGATGTCCACTATCACCACTGCTATTCAACATAGTATTAGAAGTCCTAGCCACAGCAATCAGACAACAAAAAGAAATAAAAGGCATCCAAATCGGCAAAGAAGAAGTCAAACTCACTGTTTGTAGATGATATGATACTTTATGTGGAAAACCCAAAAGACTCCACCCCAAAACTGCTAGAACTCATAAGGAATTCAGTCAAGTGGCAGGATATAAAATCAATGCACAGAAATCAGTAGCATTCCTATACACCAACAACAAGACAGAAGAAAGAGAAATTAAGGAGTCATTCCCATTTACAATTGCACCCAAAACCATAAGATACCTAGGAATAAATCCAACCAAAGAGGCAAAGAATCTGTACTCAGAAAACTATAAAATACTCATGAAAGAAATTGAGGAAGACACAAAGAAATGGAAAAACGTTCCATGCTCATGGATTGGAAGAACAAATATTGTGAAGATGTCAATGCTACCTAGAGCAATCTACACATTCAATGCAATCCCCATCAAAATACCATCCACTTTTTTCAAAGAAATGGAACAAATAATCCTAAAATTTGTATGGAACCAGAAAAGTCCCCGCATAGCCAGAGGAATGTTGAAAAAGAAAAGCAAAGCTGGCGGCATCACAATTCCGGACTTCCAGCTCTATTACAAAGCTGTCATCATCAAGACAGTATGGTACTGGCACAAAAATAGACACAAAGATCAATGGAACAGAATAGAGAGCCCAGAAATGGACCCTCAACTATATGGTCAACTCATCTTTGACAAAGCAGGAAAGAATGTCCAATGGAAAAAAGACAGTCTCTTCAACAAATGGTGTTGGGAAAATTGGACAGCCACATGGAGAAGAATGAAACTGGACCATTTCCTTACACCACACACAAAAATAGACTCCAAATGGTTGAAAGACCTCAATGTGAGACAGGAGTCCATCAAAATCCTAAAGGAGAACACAGGCAGCAACCTCTTCGACCTCAGCCGCAGCAACTTCTTCCTAGAAACATCGCCAAAGGCAAGGGAAGCAAGGGCAAAAATGAACTATTGGGACTTCATCAAGATAAAAAGCTTTTGCACAGCAAAAGAAACAGTCAACAAAACCAAAAGACAACCGACAGAATGGGAGAAGATACTTGCAAATGACATATCAGATAAAGGACTAGTATCCAAAATCTATAAAGAACTTATCAAACTCAACACCCAAAGAACAAAGAATCCAATCAAGAAATGGACAGAAGACATGAACAGACATTTTTCCAAAGAAGATATCCAAATGGCCAACAGACACATGAAAAAGTGCTCAGCATCGCTTGGCATCAGGGAAATCCAAATCAAAACCTCGATGAGATACCACCTCACACCAGTCAGAATGGCTAAAATTAACAAGTC
>NW_022594241.1:0-1430 GCF_004348235.1 Phoca vitulina
TCTATTTTCAACTTTTGGAGGAACCTCCATACTGTTTTCCAGAGTGGCTGCACCAGCTTGCATTCCCACCAACAGTGTAGGAGGGTTCCCCTTTCTCCGCATCCCCGCCAACATCTGTCATTTCCTGACTTGTTAATTTTAGCCATTCTGACTGGTGTGAGGTGGTATCTCATTGAGGTTTTGATTTGGATTTCCCTGATGCCGAGCGATTTTGAGCACTGTTTCATGTGTCTGTTGGCCATTTGGATGTCTTCTCTGGAAAAATGTCTGTTCATGTCTTCTGCCCATTCTTTGATTGGATTCTTTGTTCTTTGGGTGTTAAGTTTGATAAGTTCTTTATAGATTTTGGATACTAGCCCTTTATCTGATATGTCATTTGCAAATATCTTCTCCCATTCTGTCAGTTGTCTTTTGGTTTTGTTGACTATTTCTTTTACTGTGCAAAAGCTTTTTATCTTGATGAAGTCCCAATAGTTCATTTTTGCCCTTGCTTCCATTGCCTTGGGCAATGTTTCTAGGAAGAAGTTGCTGCGGCTGAGGTCGAAGAGGTTGCTGCCTGTGTTCTCCTCTAGAATTTTGATGGACTCCTGTCTCACATTGAGGTCTTTCATCCATTTTGAGTCTATTTTTGTGTGTGGTGTAAGGAAATGGTCCAGTTTCATTCTTCTGCATGTGGCTGTCCAATTTTCCCAACACCATTTGTTGAAGAGACTGTATTTTTTCCACTGGGCATTCTTTCCTGCTTTGTCAAAGATTAGTTGACCATAGATTTGAGGGTCCATATCTGGGCTCTCTATTCTGTTCCATTGATCTATGTGTCTGTTTTTGTGCCAGTGCCATACTGTCTTGATGATGACAGCTTTGTCATAGAGCTGGAAGTCCGGAATGGTGATACCTCCAGCTTTGCTTTTCTTTTTCAACATTCCTCTGGCTATTTGGGGTCTTTTCTGGTTCCATACAAATTTTAGGATTATTTGTTCCATTTCTTTGAAAAAAATGGATGGTATTTTGATGGGGATTGCATTGAATGTGTAGATTGCTCTAGGTAGCATTGCCATCTTCACAATATTTGTTCTTCCAATCCATGAGCATGGAACGTTTTTCCATTTCTTTGTGTCTTCCTCAATTTCTTTCATGAGTATTTTATAGTTTTCTGAGTACAGATTCTTTGCCTCTTTGGTTAGATTTATTCCTAGGTATCTTATGGTTTTGGGTGCAATTGTAAATGGGATCGACTCCTTAATTTCTCTTTCTTCTGTCTTGTTGTTGGTGTATAGGAATGCCACTGATTTCTGTGCATTGATTTTATATCCTGCCACTTTACTGAATTCCTGTATGAGTTCTAGCAGTTTTGGGGTGGAGTCTTTGGGATTTTCCACATAAAGTATCATATCATCTGCAAAGAGTGAGAGTTTGACTTCTTCTTTGCC
>NW_022594242.1:0-1429 GCF_004348235.1 Phoca vitulina
ATTTGACAAAGTACAGCATCCTTTCTTGATCAAAACTCTTCAGAGTATAGAGATAGAGGGTACATAACTCAATATGAAAGCCATCTATGAAAAACCCACAGCGAATATCATTCTCCACAGGGAAAAACTGAGAGCTTTTCCCCTAAGGTCAGGAGCATGGCAGGTATGTCCACTATCACCACTGCTATTCAACATAGTACTAGAAGTTTCAGCACAGCAATCAGACAAAAAAAAGAAATAAAAGGCATCAAAATCAGCAAAGAAGAAGTCAAACTCTCACTCTTTGCAGATGATATGATACTTTATGTGGAAAACCCAAAAGACTACACCCCAAAACTGCTAGAACTCATACAGGAATTCAGTCAAGTGGCAGGATATAAAATCAGTGCACAGAAATCATGGCATTTCTCTACACCAACAACAAGACAGAAGAAAGAGAAATTAAGGAGTCGATCTCATTTACAATTGCACCCAAAACCATAAGATACCTAGGAATAAATCTAACCAAAGAGGCAAAGAATCTGTACTCAGAAAACTATAAAATACTCATGAAAGTAATTGAGGAAGACACAAAGAAATGGAAAAATGTTCCAAGCTCATGGGCTGGAAGAACAAATATTGTGAAGATGTCAATGCTACCTAGAGCAATCTACACATTCAATGCAATCCCTATTAAAATACTATCAACTTTTTTCAAAAAATGGAACAAATAATCCTAAAATTTGTACGGAACCAGAAAAGACCCCGACTAGCCAGAGGAATGTTGAAAAAGAAAAGCAAAGCTGGTGGCATCACAATTCAGGACTTCAAGGTCTATTACAAAGCTGTAATCATCAAGACAGTATGGTACCGGCACAAAAACAGACACATAGATCAATGGAACAGAATAGAGAGCCCAGAAATGGACCCTCAACTCTGTGGTCAACTAATCTTTGACAAAACAGGAAAGAATATCCAATGGAAAAAAGACAGTCTTGTCAACAAATGGTGTTGGGAAAATTAGACAGCCACATGCAGAAGAATGAAACTGTACAATTTCCTTACACCACACACAAAAATAGACTCAAAATGGATGAAAGACCTAAATGTGAGACAGGAATCCATCAAAATCCTTGAGGAGAACACAGGCAGCAACCTGTTTCACCTCAGTTGCAGCAACTTCTTCCTAGAAATATCGCCAAAGGCAAGGGAAACAAGAGCAAAAATGAACTATTGGGACTTCATCAAGATGAAAAGCTTTTGCACAGCAAAGGAAACAGTCAACAAAACCAAAAGACAACCAAAAGAGTGGGAGAAGATATTTGCAAATGACATATCAGATAAAGGGCTAGTATCCAAAATCTATAAAGAACTTATCAAACTCAACATCCAATGAACAAATGATCCAATCAAGAAATGGGCAGAAGACATGAACAGACATTTTTCCAAA
>NW_022594243.1:0-1428 GCF_004348235.1 Phoca vitulina
GTGATCAGGCAGGGGAGTAGAAAAAAACCATACACTAGAGATTTAGATTATATTTTGATCTGTTAGAAGAAACTATCTCAAGAATTTAAAGAGAGAACAACTTATCTATATATGCCAAAAATATGGGTAACTACTATGAAGGGATAGAATATGACTTTAAAAATGAAAAATAAAAATGTTTTTTTTTTTTAAAAAAGGGATTGATAAGATGTTGGTTGAAAAAGGGAAAAAGAAAAATTCAAAAAAAAGAAAAAAGGAAAAAAGAAAAAAAGTTAAAAAAAAATAATAATAATTAACTTTGAAAGACTAAAGAATCATGGTAAAAAAGCCATGAATTCTATGTGCAGTATTCCCCTAGCGCTGGAGTTCTGCCGTTCTCATTGATCGATAAACTTGGTCTTGGCTGGCTGTTCTCGCTGATCTTCTGGGGGAGGGGCCTGTTGCCTTGGTTCCCAAATGTCTTTGCCGGAGGCAAAATTGCCCCGCCCTTGCCGGTCCGGGCCAAGCAATCCGCTCGGGTTTGCTCTCCGGAGCCTCCGCTCCCTGCAAGCTCTCCGCACAGCTTTGGAGGCGGAGAGTGAAAATGGCGGCCTCCCAGTCTCCGCCCCGGCGGAGCCGAGAACTCGGGGTCCCGCTCCTCAGCGAGCCCCCAGAGAAAAGCGGTCAGTCACTCCCGTCTCCCCGGTCTCCGGCCACACTCCGCGCTCACTCGGCCTGTGACCGCGCCTTTCTATCTGGCACCCGACCCCGGGTGGAGTCTCCGAACCCAGCAGATCCCCGCGGTGCGCTCCCGCACCTCTCCTCCCGGGGGAAGAAGGTGAGTCTCCCCGGATCTGCCGCTTGTTGGGTCCCTGCTGGAGGAGCAGTGGCCCGACTGTGCCGCCGATCACGGTTTATGACAACCCCGAGCTGAGAGCCCGCGCCTGGGCTCCGTCTCTGCAGCCGGCTTCCCTGCTCCGATACCTGGGAGCTCTGCCGCACTCAGGCACCCCCGGTCTTCCTGTGACCCCGAGGGTCCTGAGACCACACTGTCCCGCGAGGGTTCCACCCCCCACTTCGCCACCAGAGTGACGTCCCTCGGCAGAGCAGACTTCTAAAAGTCCCGATTTTGTGCTCCGCGGCTCTATCACTTGCCAGAAGCGGCCGACGGAGGCCCCTCCCCAGCCGTCTATCCTCCCGAATATCGCCTCGGATTCACTGCTCCGCACGTCCTACCTTCCAGAAAGTGGTCGCTTTTCTGTTCAGAGAGTTGTTGCTATTCTTTTCTTCGATCTCCTGTTGCGTTTGTAGGTGTTCAGAATGGTTTGATCCCTATCCAGCTGAATTCCTGAGAGGAGACGAAATCCAGGTCTCCTACTCCTCCGCCATCTTGCTCCGCCCCCTTATTTAGCCTTTTAAAAAGAAATTTAATTCTATTTAATTTTTAGG
>NW_022594244.1:0-1426 GCF_004348235.1 Phoca vitulina
ATCAGCATTCCCAAGGAGCAGTCAAGACCACACAGAATAGTCTCGCTCAGCCCGAGACTTTCCATTGGCACCAAGCTTACACATTGAGGCAGCTTCTCCAGGCCTGGAAATTCTCTCCTTTAGGGTTGGGGAAGTTTGTTCAGAGACCACAGAAACAAAGCACCTCAGATGGTGATGTTTTCTTCTAAGGAACTTCCTTACCCATCTTGTGTTGAGTACACACCCCAGTGAAGTTTCACTTGCCCTGGGAGAGAGCATGACCTGTGTACCTGGGAAGACAGAGGAACCCTGGGTGTTTGGGAGTCAAAAAGAGCTGGCATCCAGTTCAGGGTCTGCCACTCATTAGACAGGGACCCTCAGCCAAGCCACCTACCTTCTCCGAGCCTTGGCTTCTTACCTGTTAAACCACCCTGACACTGCTGCTGGGTCATAGGCCTGGTGAGGATGTAAAGAACCTGCCATAGAGTACAAGTGGCCACCTGGTGACCCTGAAGTGCTCTGCACATGGACAGTGGTGTCATCTATTTAGAGGATTAAAAATCACATATGGTCTGCCTGCAGATAAATGTTTCTCAAATACCTTAAAGATTTTATTTATTCATTTGATAGAGAGAGAGAGCACTCAAGGAGAGGGGGGAGAAGGAGAGTGAGAGAAAGGGAGAGAATCCCAAGCAGACCCCATGCTGAACGTGGAGCCCAACACAGGGTTTGATCTCACAACCCTGAGATCCTGATCCAAGCTGAAATCAAGAGTTGGACACTTAACCAACTGAGCCACGCAAGCATCCCTTAAATATTTTTAAAGAAAAACTGAAAAACGAAGTTAGATCCTAGCAAATATCATCATTTCTAGGGCCTCACATTAATTTTGAGTTTAACCCAAATTAACATATTCCCCAGCTTTGTCAAGATGGACCTATACCTCAGACCACCACCCTCAGAACTGAAAGTGTGAACATTTTATGTGGAAGAAAAATGGAGGGCTGGTAGAGTATGAGCCAGCGCAACAACCAGGTTTTGGTCCAGACACAGGTCCGGGCCTGACTTAACTGCATGTCAATACAATTGCAGTGTAAAGGTTTTTGGGCCAGTCTACCCTTGCTAAAAGGCCAGATTTTTTTTCTCTCCTTTAGGGCTGAAGTTGTTCTCACAGCTCTCTGCAGTGGCACTGCTTAGGAGAGAACCTAGCACATTTTAGGTACTCAATACATGTTTCTTGAACTAAATCTGAAATCTGAAAATAATACAGTAATTTGTGAAATGCTGGCTTCAAACAGCCACCTTCTCTTTGACAACACCATCCTAAGCCAGGTGTCCACCTCCCAAAACTTGCACCTTCTGTCGCAACACAGATTTTTCTTAGTTCATTTCTGGTGCTGTGGTAAAATCAGCATTCCCAAGGAGCAGTCAAGACCACACAGAATAG
>NW_022594245.1:0-1426 GCF_004348235.1 Phoca vitulina
GATCATCTTAAGCCAAACAGATGTTCTGTGTGTGTGTGTGTGTGTGTATGTGTGTGTATGGTCTTTGATTATTAAAAATGCGGGAAGTAAGTAGTTATATCCTAATATTTGGTAGACACAATCTTTTAAAACCGTAATTCTGAAACTTATTGGCTTTAGGGTCCTTTTATACTATTTAAAAGTTATTAGGAATTCCAAAGAACTTCTGTTTAAGTGTTGATATTTACAATATTAGAACTTAAAATAAGCCTTTAAAATACAAGCATACACGATCATACTTTGTTAGCCGTTAGAGCTGTGACCCACTAATCATGTGAGTTGTGATAGTATCATGTATCATATCTTTAGAAAACTTCATCGTACACTTAATAAGAGAATGAGAGTGAAAATGTCAAATAACATTTAGCATTATTGAATGGGTGGATCATGGAACTCCGGGGACTCTCAGATGACATGGGAGAACTGTTTTAAAGCATATACAGGGTTCGTGGATACAACATGATAAAGGGGCCCTTGTAGTGAAATGAGCATTAAGGTTTCATTTCTCCATTTCTTGCTTTTTTCTTTCACTTGTCTTAAGAGGTTTAAATCAGACAATCTTGTTTAAAAAAAAAAGGAAAGTATTTTTGTTATATATTCATTTTCTGTCTCATGGCACTGTAGTTTTTGGATCTAGTGCGGACTGAGACTTACCTGTTTTTACATGGAAATGATTAGATCACCCGAGGCTTTCATTTCTCAGATGAATCTATGATGTTTGTCCAAGGCTTAAAAATTTCTGAAGATAGGGACGCCTGGGTGGCTCAGTCCTTTGAGCGTCTGCCTGTGGCTCAGTTCATGATCCGAGGATCCTGGGATCGAGTCCCACGTTGGTCTCCTTGCTCAGTGAGGAGCCTGCTTCTCCCTCCGCCTCTGCTACTCCCCCTGCTTGTGCGCTCTCTCTCTCTCTCTCTGACAAACAAATAAATAAAATCTTTAAAAAAATAAAAAAAATTTCTGAAGATATTGGTGAATTGTGGAAAGACCATCTCACTGTAATTAAAAGTAGTACCATTCATTAAAAGTTTTTTTAAAACCCATGTCTTTAGAACACACGGTGCATATTTATTTATTTATTTATTTATTTATAAAGATTTTATTTATTTATTTGACAGAGAGATAGAAAGCCCAAGTAGGCAGAGAGGCAGGCAGAGGGCTAGGTAGAAGCAGACTACCCACTGAGCAGGGAGCGCGACGTCGGGCTCTCTCCCGGGACCTTAGGATCATGACCTGAGCCGAAGGCAGCCGCTTAACCGACTGAGCCACTCAGGCACCCCCACGGTGCGTATTTAAACATAAAAGGTAGACATAAATTTTCTTGCTAAAAAAAATCATACCCCTGAAAATCTTAATTATTAATGAACAAAAGCTCTTATGGAATACAGAA
>NW_022594246.1:0-1425 GCF_004348235.1 Phoca vitulina
CAAGTGTGGGGATGACAGCAGGGAAAGAGCGTGCCTCCTGAAGCTACCGACAATGTATTGTAGCAGCAGAGAGCAAAACCTGAACTTTGAGAAGTCCTCTATTGTGGGGATGGGCCTGGAATAAAGGTGCTGAAGTGGCAAAGTGGGGCAGAAATACAGGGTTTGAGGCTCCCCTGAGTCATAAGAAGAGTGTGTGGCACCAACGTGATGCACAGTTACTAGGCATAGGAGCCTGAAACCTGGTCGAACAGTGAGTCTAAGTGCAGGCTTCCTGCTCTGCTTTGCCGTAAACGGTGAACCACTGGGTGGTAATGGGACCTCTTCCCTGAGACCTGCAGGCAAAAGACAAAAAGGCTATGAGACCCTCCCCTGGAGAATAGCATGGGTCCACCCCGTGGGAGTCCCTAGTTTTGAAGTTTTGAAACTCAGTCATGTGCCTGAGATAGAGAAGCTCCAACACAGGCAGGGTGAACGCAGGGTTCTGATGGAAACCGGGCACAGAAAAGGGTTGATTGCTCTTCTGTGAGATCAGCAGAATCTATTCCATCCACCAAGTCTACTGATCATTGAATGCTATGAAGTTTCAGCTGTAGGGGAAGTAGGATCTAGCTTTCTTTCTACTTTTATTCTTAAGTTTTTTATTTTTATTTTTTGATTTATTTTCCAATTCTTTCTTGATTTTTATTATTAATTTTTTCTTATATTTTCTTTTTCTTTTTTATTTTTATAAATATACATTTATTTCTTCTATTTTTACTTTATTTTACTTTATATTTGTTTTAATTTATGTAGTGACCTATATTCTTTTTTAGAAGCAGACCAAAAGAAACCCAGGATCTTCATTTCCTGATTTTTTTACCCCTTTCTTTTTTTATTTTCTGAAAAAAAAAGAAAGGATGGAAAAGTTTACCCCAGAGGAATGAATAGGATGTAAATCTCATGGCCAGTCTTTTAATCAATACAAATATAAGTACGATGTCTGAACTAGAACTTAAAACAATGATTTTTAGGATACAAAGTGGGCTTGAAAAAAGGATAGAAGACATTAGAGAAGGCTTAATTGCAGTGATAAATGAACTTAAATTGAATTAGGCCCAAATTAAAACAACAACAACAACAACAAAACCCCACAAACAACTAAATCCAAGATGCAATCTCAAGTGGAGGGCATGAAAAATGAGGAAGGATAAAGGAGAGGAGCGAATCCGTGGTATACAAGATAAAATTATAGAAAATGAGTTACCCAAACCAAGGTAATGGGCCATGAAGGTAGACTTAGGGAACACAGTGACTTATTAAAACATAATAACATTTGTACCATAAGAGTCACAGAAGATGAAGAGAGATAAAAAGCCGGATTGGTTTTATTCCCTAAAATAATAGCTGGAAAGTTCCCTACTATGCAGAAGGACACAGACATCAAAA
>NW_022594247.1:0-1424 GCF_004348235.1 Phoca vitulina
TAGTTACCCTGAATGTAAATGGGCTAAATGCCCCAATCAAAAGACACAGGCTATCAGATTGGATTAAAAAACAAGACCCATCGATATGCTGTCTGCAAGAGACTCATTTTAGACCCAAAGACACCCCCAGATTGAAAGTGAGGGGGTGGAAAACCATTTACCATGCTAATGGACACCAAAAGAAAGCTGGGGTGGCAATCCTTATATCAGACAAATTAGATTTTAAACCAAAGACTGTAATAAGAGATGAGGAAGGACACTATATCATACTTAAAGGGTCTATCCAACAAGAAGATCTAACAATTGTAAATATCTATGCCCCTAACATGGGAGCAGCCAATTATATAAGGCAATTAATAACAAAAGCAAAGAAACACATCGACAACAATACAATAATAATGGGGGACTTTAACACCCCCCTCACTGAAATGGACAGGTCATCTAAGCAAAAGATCAACAAGGAAATAAAGACTTTAAATGACACACTGGACCAAATGGACTTCACAGACATATTCAGAACATTCCATCCCAAAGCAACGGAATACACATTCTTCTCTAGTGCCCATGGAACATTCTCCAGAATAGATCACATCCTAGGTCATAAATCAGGTCTCAACCGGTACCAGAAGATTGGGATCATCCCCTGCCTATTTTCAGACCACAATGCTTTGAAACTAGAACTCAATCACAAGAGGAAAGTCGGAAAGAACTCAAATACATGGAGGCTAAAGAGCATCCTACTGAAGAATGAATGGGTCAACCAGGAAATTACAGAAGAATTAAAAAAATTCATGGAAACCAATGAAAATGAAAACACAACTATTCAAAATCTTTGGGATACAGCAAAGGCAGTCCTAAGAGGAAAGTATATAGCAATACAAGCCTTTCTCAAGAAACAAGAAAGGTCTCAAGTACACAACCTAACCCTACACCTAAAGGAGCTGGAGAAAGAACAGCAAATAAAGCCTAAACCCAGCAGGAGAAGAGAAATAATAAAGATCAGAGCAGAAATCAATGAAATAGAAACCAAAAGAACAGTAGAACAGATCAACAAAACTAGGAGCTGGTTCTTTGAAAGAATTAACAAGATTGATAAGCCCCTGGCCAGACTTATCAAAAAGAAAAGAGAAATGACCCAAATCAACAAAATCATGAATGAAAGAGGAGAGATCACAACCAACACCAAAGAAATACAAACAATTATAAGAACATATTATGAGCAACTCTATGCCAGCAAATTAGATAACCTGGAAGTAATGGATGCATTCCTAGAGATGTATCAACTACCAAAACTGAACCAGGAAGAAATAGAACACCTGAACAGACCTATAACCACTAAGGAAATAGAAGCAGTCATCAAAAATCTCCCAAAACACAAAAGCCCAGGGCCAGATGGCTTCCCAGGGGAATTCTACCAAACATTT
>NW_022594248.1:0-1420 GCF_004348235.1 Phoca vitulina
TTTGTTCTTTGGGTGTTGAGTTTGATAAGTTCTTTATAGATTTTGGATACTAGCCCTTTATCTGATATGTCATTTGCAAATATCTTCTCCCATTCTGTCGGTTGTCTTTTGGTTTTGTTGACTATTTCTTTTGCTGTGCAAAAGCTTTTTATCTTGATGAAGTCCCAATAGTTCGTTTTTGCCCTTGCTTCCCTTGCCTTTGGCGACGTGGGTAGGAAGAAGTTGCTGCGGCTGAGGTTGAAGTGGTTGCTGCTTGTGTTCTCCTTTAGGATTTTGATGGACTCCTGTCTCACATTGAGGTCTTTCAACCATTTGGAGTCTATTTTTGTGTGTGGTGTAAGGAAATGGTCCAGTTTCATTCTTCTGCATGTGGCTGTCCAATTTTCCCAACACCATTTGTTGAAGAGACTGTCTTTTTTCCATTGGACATTCTTTCCTGCTTTGTCAAAGATTAGTTGACCATAGAGTTGAGGGTCCATTTCTGGGCTCTCTATTCTGTTCTATTGATCCATGTGTCTGTTTTTGTGCCAGTACCATACTGTCTTGAAAGTTGATGGTATTTTGATAGGGATTGCATTGAATGTGTAGATTGCTCTAGGTAGCATTGACATCTTCACAATATTTATTCTTCCAATCCATGAGCATGGAACGTTTTTCCATTTCTTTGTGTCTTCCTCAATTTCTTTCATGAGTATTTTCTAGTTTTCTAAGTACAGATCCTTTGCCTCTTTGGTTAGATTTATTCCTAGGTATCTTATGGTTTTGGGTGCAATTATAAATGGGATCGACTCCTTAATTTCTCTTTCTTCTGTCTGGTTGTTGGTGTATAGGAATGCCACTGATTTCTGTGCATTGATTTTATGTCCTGCCACTTGACTGAATTCCTGTATGAATTGTAGCAGTTTTGGGGTGGAGTCTTTTGGGTTTTCCACATAAAGTATCATATCATCTGCAAAGAGTGAGAGTTTGACTTCTTCTTTGCCGATTTGGATGCCTTTGATTTCTTTTTGTTGTCTGATTGCTGTGGCTAGAACTTCTAATACTGTGTTGAATAGCAGTGGTGATAGTGGCCGTCAATGCCGTGTTCATGGCCTTAGGGGGAAAGCTCTCAGTTTTTCCCCATTGAGAATCATATTTGCTGTAGGTTTTTCATGGATGACTTTTATGATATTGAGGTATGTACCCTCTATGCCTATACTCTGAAGAGTTTTGATGAAGAAAGGGTGCTGTACTTTGTCAAATGCTTTTTCTGCATCTATTGAGAGGATCCTATGATTCTTGTTCTTTCTTTTGTTAATGTATTCTATCACGTTGATTGATTTGTGGATGTTGAACCAACCTTGCAGCCCAGGGATAAATCCGACTTGGTCGTAGTGAATAATCCTTTTAATGTACTGTTGGATCCTATTGGCTAGTATTT
>NW_022594249.1:0-1419 GCF_004348235.1 Phoca vitulina
TATGCACCATGTGATGCTCTAAGAGCTCTCTTTGTGTAACTCACAAAAGCCATATGAGGCCAATACTTTTTTATGCCCATTTCACAGATGAGGAAAGAGCTGGATAGTCAGCAGATCCAGGCTGGTTCAAGGATCAAGGTAACATCATCTGTCTACTTGCTCACTTGTCTGTTGGAATTTGGTTTTTCAAACACAGGTTGCTGCCAGCACAACGACATTCATTTTGTTTGGTAATGGGGCAGAGGAAGAAACTAGTGGGTCAGTATCGTTATGTGTTAGTTTCCATGGGATCCAATAAGTCCTTTGTTTGCATTTTTCACTTTTAACCTTAGAAAGCATTTTGTTTACTCCTGCCCTGCTACTGTTTCACCCTCAAAATCACAGTGGGCACAATCAAGCAGGAGTTTCAACTCCACTCCAGTCTATGGCCTCCCCAGCCCTTCCGGTGAAAGGAATCAGCAGGGCGGGAGAAGGAACTGGCTCAGGTCCCGGCACGGGTGGTCCCATCCCA
Source organism: Phoca vitulina (assembly GCF_004348235.1). NCBI lineage: Eukaryota > Metazoa > Chordata > Mammalia > Carnivora > Phocidae > Phoca > Phoca vitulina. The sequence goes on from NW_022594249.1 coordinate 512, forward strand.
CCGTGGTCCAGCCGGGAGACCTTCTGTATTTGCTCCATCTACAAAGTGAGCTATCTGGGTAGATCTCCACCAGCTCCTTTCGGAGAGCCACAGCTGGTGGGTGGGAGAGCTGAGCTCAACCTCTAGGTCTCAACTTCAAATCAGACTAATATTTAAGGTTCTTCTTCCTTCTGTGAAGGACAAGGTCACAGTATTTCTCCTCATGTTGTCTTATAACAAGCTCTGTTCACCAGTTAGGATTTCTAAATCAGCTGTCGTTCTGTTCACTCCTTGATGTGTCACATAAAGAGCCAACTGATGGCTTGGTGTCTGTGTGCATCTGCACCATTTGGAGGAATCATGGGTTTTGGAACACTGTGCAGATCCCCAATGCAGCCACCTCTCCTCCCAGATTTCTTTATCATCTTTATTTTTTATTTTATTTTATTTTATTATGTTATGTTAGTCACCATACTTCATTAGTTTTTGATGTAGTGTTCCACGATTCATTGTTTTCATATAACACCCCGTGCTCCATGCGGTACGTGTCCTCCTTCATACCCATCACCAGGCTAACCCATCCCCCCACCCCCCTCCCCTCTAAAACCCTCAGCTTGTTTCGCAGAGTCCACGGTCTCTCACGGTTCGACTCCCCCTCCGATCTCCCCCGCTTCATTTTTCCATTCCTTCTCCTAATGTCCTCCATGCTATTCCTTATGTGCCACAAATAAGTGAAACCATGTGATAATTGACTTTCTCTGCTTGACTTATTTCACTCAGCATATTCTCCTCCAGTCCCATCCATGTTGATGCAAATGGTGGGTATTCACCCTTTCTGATGGCTGAGTAATATTCCATTGTATATATGGACCACATCTTCTTTAGCCATTCATCTGTTGAAAGGCATCTCAGCTCTTTCCACAGTTTGG
>NW_022594250.1:0-406 GCF_004348235.1 Phoca vitulina
CCATAGTGGCCAATTCCCCAAAATGCTTGAGACTCACAAGGGTGTCCCATTGACAAAAGATGGAAAACAGATGGAAAAACAGACTTGCAGAAACGGTAAAGTATTTCTCACCAATAGACTCGGTAAGCAGCCTTTGCTGACTCAGGCACCAGCATCTAGAATATAATGATAAGTCGGCTCTACACACAGCAGGTCCCACAAACTAGGGGTCTTTGGATTCACCTGTACACATATATGTTAATTTGGCCAAAAAAATGTTGGCCTCATTACACTCACGTCGACATGTCAAAAATCTACTGAATTCAAGTCAAAACCTGGGTTACTGGCAGCTCTTGGACAATTAGGAGGCCTGGCAATATTGGGCAGGCATTCCCACAATTCCATTAGTGATAAATCTTGTGCAATT
>NW_022594250.1:506-1418 GCF_004348235.1 Phoca vitulina
AAAAATCTACTGAATTCAAGTCAAAATCTGGGTTACTGGCAGCTCTTGGACAATTAGGAGGCCTGGCAATATTGGGCAGGCATTCCCACGATTCCATTAGTGATAAATCTTGTGCCATTCATCCTGGGCACGCCACTACTGAATCTTTTTTTTTTTTTGTCCATTTTGTTCTCACAACGATATTGCCTGCTCCCTGGTCTATATTTTAGAGTGTGATGTTGACTCTATTCTTAATTTCTGCTGAAGTTCCAATTACATGCTTATTAAATTACTTCGGTAGAGCGTGCGACTCTTGATCTCAGGGTTGTGAGTTCGAGCCCCACGCTGGGTGTAGAGATCACTTCAAAATAAAATCTTTAAAAAAAAAAAAACGAGGGGCACCTGGGTGGCTCAGTCGTTAAGCGTCTGCCTTCGGCTCAGGTCATGATCCCAGGGTCCTGGGATTGAGCCCCCCGCGTCGGGCTCCCTCCTCAGTGGGGAGCCTGCTTCTCCTTCTCCCTCTGCCCCGCCCCCCTATTTGTGCGCGTGCTCTCTCTCTCTCAAATAAATAAATCTATTTTTTAAAAAAAGAGTAAATCAGGATGTGGTAAGGACAGAATGGTTGAACAAATATTAATTTACAGCAGCAGCATCCAGGCACCAATTCTATGGACCGGACGGTAGGGTCCCAGAGCCATGTACCTCCTTCACTGAGAAGTTGCCACCATACCTCTGTGGGAAGGAGGGTATCTCAGCTTGGAATCTGTCGCTCTCCTTCTTTCACTGTTTTGCTCTGATGATTCCTAACTTGGGCCCCACATATTCCACGTCCCGTGCTGCCGTCTTTGGAGTGCTCCTGCACTTAATCGGGACCGTTGACACTAAACTGTGGCAGAAAGAGAGGGGTCTCTACAAATGCAACAGAAGTTGTAT
>NW_022594251.1:0-1416 GCF_004348235.1 Phoca vitulina
AGACACAGCAAGAGAGGGAACACAAGCAGAGGGAATGTGCGAAGGAGGAGCAGGCTTCCTGTGGAGCAGGGAGCCCGATGCGGGGCTCAATCCCAGGACCCTGGGATCATGACCTGAGCCGAAGGTAGACGCTTTTTTTTTTTTTTTAATTTTTTTATTTTTATGTTAATCCCCATACATTACATCATTAGTTTTAGATATAGTGTTCCATGATTCATTGTTTGTGCATAACACCCAGTGCTCCATGCAGAACGTGCCCTCCTCAATACCCATCACCAGGCTAACCCATCCTCCCAACCCCCTCCCCTCTAGAACCCTCAGTTTGTTTTTCAGAGTCCATTGTCTCTCATGGTTCTTCTCCCCCTCCGATTTCCCCCCCTTCATTCTTCCCCTCCTGCTACATTCTTCTTCTTCTTTTTTTCTTTCTTAACATATATTGCATTATTTGTTTCAGAGGTACAGATCTGAGATTCAACAGTCTTGCACAATTCACAGCGCTTACCAGAGCACATACCCTCCCCAGTGTCCATCACCCAGTCACCCCATCCCTCCCACCCCACCCCCCACTCCAGCAACCCTCAGTTTGTTTCCTGAGATTAAGAATTCCTCATATCAGTGAGGTCATATGATACATGTCTTTCTCTGTTTGACTTATTTCGCTCAGCATAATACCCTCCAGTTCCATCCACGTCGTTGCAAATGGCAAGATCTTATTCCTTTTGATGGCTGCATAATATTCCATTGTATATATATACCACATCTTCTTTATCCATTCATCTGTTGATGGACATCTTGGCTCTTTCCACAGTTTGGCTATTGTGGACATTGCTGCTATAAACATCGGGGTGCACGTAGCCTTTCGGGTCCCTACTTTTGTATCTTTGGGGTAAATACCCAGTAGTGCAATTGCTGGATCATATGGTAGCTCTATTTTCAACTTTTTGAGGAACCTCCATACTGTTTTCCAGAGTGGCTGCACCAGCTTGCATTCCCACCAACAGTGTAGGAGGGTTCCCCTTTCTCCGCATCCCCGCCAACATCTGTCATTTCCTGACTTGTTAATTTTAGCCATTCTGACTGGTGTGAGGTGGTATCTCATTCAGGTTTTGATTTGGATTTCCCTGATGCCGAGCGATATTGAACACTTTTTCATGTGTCTGTTGGCCATTTGGATGTCTTCTTTGGAAAAATGTCCGTTCATGTCTTCTGCCCATTTCTTGATTAGATTCTTTGTTCTTTTGGTGTTGAGTTTGATGAGTTCTTTCTAGATTTTGGATACTAGCCCTTTATCTGATATGTCATTTGCAAATATCTTCTCCCATTCTGTCAGTTGTCTTTTTTTTGTTGACTGTTTCCTTTGCTTTGCAAAAGCTTTTTATCTTGATGAAGTCCCAATAGTTCATTTTTGCCCTTGCT
>NW_022594252.1:0-1415 GCF_004348235.1 Phoca vitulina
ATTTGTGTGGGATTTGATGCGCTCCCTTCGTGGAGACCTGGAGGTTCCAAAACAGAAACAAAGGACGTTATTGACAGAAGGGTTATTCCATCAAGAATATATAATGATTATAAACATGTATGTATCTTTCTACAGAGCCTCAAAATATATAAAGGAATATTGAGTCTTCCAATTCCTGAATATAAAATATCTCTCCATTTGATTAGATACTGATTTCTTTCATCAGAGCTTTGTAGTTTTCCACATGTAGATCCTGTTTAGATTCATATAAGTATTCCATTTTTTGATGCTACTTTCAATAATATTTTTTTTTAATTTTAAATTCCAATTGTTCATTACTGGCATACAGGAAAGCAATTGACTTTAGTATATTAGCCTTGTTTCATGTGCCATACTTGCTTACTATTGCCAAGAGTTATTTTGTAGATTCCTTGGGATTTTCTACATGAACTATTAGGTCATCTATGAATAAAGATTCTATTTCTTCCTTTTCAATCTACACACCTGTTTTTGTTTTTGTTTTTGTTTTTGTTTTGTCTTATTGCACTAGTTGAGACCACTACTACAATGTATAATAGGAATGGTGAGAAAAGACCATCCTTGCATTGATTCCAAACTCAAGGGGAAAGCATCCATTTTTTCACCATTTAATATAATGTTAGCTGCAGGGTTTTCATAGACAATCTTCATCAGGTTGATAAAGTTTCCCTCTACTTCTAGTTTGCTTAGAGTTATTATCAAAAATGGTTGTTGGCTTTTGTCAAATACTCTTTCTACATCAGTTGACATGATCATATGATTTCTCTTCGTTAGGCTGTTGATATGATGGATTACATTGATTGGTTTTTTATTGTGAAATCAGCGTTTCATAAGTGCAATAAACCCTACTTGTTTGTGGTGTATAAATATTTTTACCCATTGTTGGATTTGATCTGCTAATGATTAGTTTAGAATTTTGCATCCGTGCTCATGAGAGTTATCAGTCTGTATTTTACGTTTCTTGTAATATCTATCTGGTTTTATTATTAAAGTTCTTCCTTTTTTTCTTTCTCCCTCTCTCCCTTCTTTGCATCCTTCCCTAGGGGCTCCTTCTCAGAGACCTCTGCATCTGGCTGCTAGTTCAACCGTACTGCATTGTTATACTGAAGCTCTGTGAGTGTGGTAGCAAGGTATGGGTGAGGGAAAGCATTTTATAATCTTATGGGTTATTTTCAGCCTGTTAGTGGACCTGTTTATCTGGGCTATGGATGTTCACAAGTGTTTCTTCAGAGGTATAATTCCCCCTTCCCCTTCCACATGGCTTTGGCGAAACAGAAAGGCAAGTGGGAGTTGAAATGGGAAAAATTATTTTCTCCATCTGAAATAAGGCAAGATGGATATAGTTTTTCTGCCCCTTGGAAGGCAGTGCTATGTTA
>NW_022594253.1:0-1414 GCF_004348235.1 Phoca vitulina
AGTTGAGGGTCCATTTCTGGGCTCTCTATTCTGTTCCATTGATCTATGTGTCTGTTTTTGTGCCAGTACCATACTGTCTTGATGATGACAGCTTTGTAGTAGAGCTGGAAGTCTGGAATTGTGATGCCGCCAGCTTTGCTTTTCTTTTTCAACATTCCTCTGGCTATGCGGGGTCTTTTCTGGTTCCATACAAATTTTAGGATTATTTGTTCCATTTCTTTGAAGAAAGTGGATGGTATTTTGACGGGGATTGCATTGAATGTGTAGATTGCTCTAGGTAGGATTGACATCTTCACAATATTTGTTCTTCCAATCCATGAGCATGGAACTTTTTTCCATTTCTTTGTGTCTTCCTCAATGTCTTTCATGAGTATTTTATAGTTTTCTGAGTACAGATCTTTGGTTAGATTTATTCCTAGGTATCCTATGGTTTTGGGTGCAATTGTAAATGGGATCGACTCCTTAATTTCTCTTTCTTCTGACTTGTTGTTGGTGTATAGGAATGCCACTGACTTCTGTGCATTGATTTTATATCCTGCCACTTGACTGAATTCCTGTATGAGTTCTAGCAGTTTTGGGGTGGAGTGTTTTGGGTTTTCCACATAAAGTATCATATCATCTGCAAAGAGTGAGAGTTTGACTTCTTCTTTGCCAATTTGGATGCCTTTGATTTCTTTTTGTTGTCTGATTGCTGTGGCTAGGACTTCTAATACTAGGTTGAATAGCAGTGGTGATAGTGGACATCCCTGCCGTGTTCCTGACCTTAGGGAGAAAGCTCTCAGTTTTTCCCCATTGAGAATGATATTCGCTGTAGGTTTTTCATACATGGCTTTTATGATATTGAGGTATGTACCCTCTATCCCTATACTCTGAAGAGTTTTGATCAAAAAAGGCTGCTGTACTTTGACAAATGCTTTTTCTGCATCTATTGAGAGGATCATATGATTCTTATTCTTTCTTTTGTTAATGTATTGTATCACGTTGATTGATTTGTGGATGTTGAACCAACCTTACAGCCCAGGAATAAATCCCACTTGGTCATGGTGAATAATCCTTTTTATGTACTGTTGGATCCTATTGGCTTCTATTTTGATGAGAATTTTAGCATCCATGTTCATCAGGGATATTGGTCTGTAATTCTCCTTTTTGATGGGGTCTTTGTCTGGTTTTGGGATCAAGGTAATGCTGGCCTCATAAAACAAGTTTGGAAGTTTTCCTTCCATTTCTATTTTTTGGAACAGTTTCAGAAGAATAGGTATTAATTCTTCTTTAAATGTTTGGTAGGATTCCCCTGGGAAGCCATCTGGCCCTGGCTTTTTGTTTGTTGGGAGTTTTTTGATGACTGCTTCAATTTCCTTAGTGGTTATAGGTCTGTTCAGGTTTTCTATTTCTTCCTGGTTCAGTTTTGGTAGTT
>NW_022594254.1:0-1414 GCF_004348235.1 Phoca vitulina
GGATGGGTTCAGTTCAGCCCATGAACCAGGGAAGTTGAGGCCAGATGAAGAGACTCAGCTTTTGGGCCCACAAAGAGGTGCCACTTCAGATCCACTGGGATGGCTGGAGTCTAAAGGACAGATGATAACAAGTGTTGGCAAGGCTATGGAGCGACTGGGACCCTCATTGCTGGCCTGCACGTCATGGGGTGCACCACTTCGGAAAAAGTCTAGCAGTTCCGCTCGTTAAGTGGAGTGTGACGGGATGACACAGTGATCTCACTGCTAGGTGTTTACCCCAGAGAAATGACAACATATCTCATCTCATCCCATGATCGTACGTTAATGTTCATGGCGGCAGTATTCACAGTGGCCAAAAAAGTGGAAACAACCCAATGTCTGCCAAGGGATCAATACATTTAAAAAATGTGACGTATCCATACGCTGGAATGGCACTCAGCCATAAAAAGGGTCGAAGCGCGGACGCGCACTAGGGCGTGCGTGGACTTTGAAGACATCAGTGGAAGACATCAGTCACAAAGGGTTGTACAGCGTGTGTTTCAGTTTATATGAAATTTCCAGAATAGACAAATCTGTGCAGATGGAAAGTGAATTCGTGGTTGCCAGGGGCTGGGGGCAGGCGGAGGATTGGGGTGATGGCGAAGGAACAGGATTTCTTTCTCTTTCTGGGGTGGTAAAAATGTCCACCGTCTTCCGGGTGGTGGTGGTGATGGATGCGCAGCTTAGTGAGTACACTAAGAGGGGTCGAACTGTACACTTTGAATGGGTGAGTTGTGTGATATGGGGATTATATCTCAATGGAGCTGTTAAATAGCACGACAGACTGAAAACGTTAGCCCTAACAAAAGCCCTTTATCCACTCCACTGAGCGGCAGGGGCAGGAGGGAACGGATCTGAAGAGACTCAGCTTTTGGGCCCCAAAGATGAAAGGTGGGGCCCATGGCCACGGATGCCTTGTACACATGGTCTTTCTGGAGCCTGAGCCAAGTCATCATTTTTATGGAGCTGGTTTTCCACTTACGGCCATATTTGTAATTAGTTTGGAAACCATTAAATGTCTTATTACTCTTGTTTTTTTTTAAGTCAAAATTCCCTGCTAATTACTAACCATAATTTTAAAGACAGAAGGGCAGAAGTTGAGAGTCGGTGCACGTCTCTCTGACTCGTGCACATATATATTGACTTTTCATTAGACTAGCGATGAGGTTATGCATATGCATGAACTGTATGTTCTCTTTTTTCTTGGCAGGGTTGCTGACCTCCTACCCCAGGACCCAAGACAAAATCAGTCCCAGACCAGGCCACACAGGGCTGCTGTGGAGAAGGATCAGGGTGTCTGGAATCCCAGTGCTGTGGAGGCCTCTGGGCCTCACAGGTGAGCCTATGACCCCTTGCCTCTCAGCCAGGGGGCCTC
>NW_022594255.1:0-1414 GCF_004348235.1 Phoca vitulina
GGATGGGTTCAGTTCAGCCCATGAACCAGGGAAGTTGAGGCCAGATGAAGAGACTCAGCTTTTGGGCCCACAAAGAGGTGCCACTTCAGATCCACTGGGATGGCTGGAGTCTAAAGGACAGATGATAACAAGTGTTGGCAAGGCTATGGAGCGACTGGGACCCTCATTGCTGGCCTGCACGTCATGGGGTGCACCACTTCGGAAAAAGTCTAGCAGTTCCGCTCGTTAAGTGGAGTGTGACGGGATGACACAGTGATCTCACTGCTAGGTGTTTACCCCAGAGAAATGACAACATATCTCATCTCATCCCATGATCGTACGTTAATGTTCATGGCGGCAGTATTCACAGTGGCCAAAAAAGTGGAAACAACCCAATGTCTGCCAAGGGATCAATACATTTAAAAAATGTGACGTATCCATACGCTGGAATGGCACTCAGCCATAAAAAGGGTCGAAGCGCGGACGCGCACTAGGGCGTGCGTGGACTTTGAAGACATCAGTGGAAGACATCAGTCACAAAGGGTTGTACAGCGTGTGTTTCAGTTTATATGAAATTTCCAGAATAGACAAATCTGTGCAGATGGAAAGTGAATTCGTGGTTGCCAGGGGCTGGGGGCAGGCGGAGGATTGGGGTGATGGCGAAGGAACAGGATTTCTTTCTCTTTCTGGGGTGGTAAAAATGTCCACCGTCTTCCGGGTGGTGGTGGTGATGGATGCGCAGCTTAGTGAGTACACTAAGAGGGGTCGAACTGTACACTTTGAATGGGTGAGTTGTGTGATATGGGGATTATATCTCAATGGAGCTGTTAAATAGCACGACAGACTGAAAACGTTAGCCCTAACAAAAGCCCTTTATCCACTCCACTGAGCGGCAGGGGCAGGAGGGAACGGATCTGAAGAGACTCAGCTTTTGGGCCCCAAAGATGAAAGGTGGGGCCCATGGCCACGGATGCCTTGTACACATGGTCTTTCTGGAGCCTGAGCCAAGTCATCATTTTTATGGAGCTGGTTTTCCACTTACGGCCATATTTGTAATTAGTTTGGAAACCATTAAATGTCTTATTACTCTTGTTTTTTTTTAAGTCAAAATTCCCTGCTAATTACTAACCATAATTTTAAAGACAGAAGGGCAGAAGTTGAGAGTCGGTGCACGTCTCTCTGACTCGTGCACATATATATTGACTTTTCATTAGACTAGCGATGAGGTTATGCATATGCATGAACTGTATGTTCTCTTTTTTCTTGGCAGGGTTGCTGACCTCCTACCCCAGGACCCAAGACAAAATCAGTCCCAGACCAGGCCACACAGGGCTGCTGTGGAGAAGGATCAGGGTGTCTGGAATCCCAGTGCTGTGGAGGCCTCTGGGCCTCACAGGTGAGCCTATGACCCCTTGCCTCTCAGCCAGGGGGCCTC
>NW_022594256.1:0-1412 GCF_004348235.1 Phoca vitulina
GCAGAAGGATGAGTGTCTTTGTTCAGGTGACGATCTGTAAGGAGAGGCCCTTACCTCCCCCTCTGACCCTCCAGTTCCCTTCTGGCCCTCAGTCCTGTGTCTGCTCTGCCCGGACATCTCTGTAGATTAGCACCAGGAACCTCTTCCAAGGCCACATGTCCCGCATCCTCATCATCAGGTGCAAATTTTTACCGAGTGGCTTTCTTGCGACCCTTTCCTAGAGCTTTCTTTTCCTAAAAGGTCAGGCCCCTTCTCTAGTATGGTAGCTTTACATAGAAAGGGAAGGCATTTCCCTTTTATTGAAGAATTTATTAGAAAATGAGAATGGGGGGCACCTGGGTGGCTCAGTCATTAAGCGTCTGCCTTCGGCTCAGGTCATGATCCCGGGGTCCTGGGATCGAGCCCCGCATCGGGCTCCCTGCTCTGCGGGAAGCCTGCTTCTCCCTCTCCCACTCCCCCTGCTTGTGTTCCCTCTCTCGCTGTGTCTCTCTCTGTCAAATAAATAAATAAAATCTTAAAAAAAAATGGGCAGAGGACTTGAACAGACATTTCTCCAAAGAAGACATCCAAATGGCCAACAGGCACATGAAAAGATGCTCAACATCACTCGTGATCAGGGAAATGTAGATAAAAATCACAATGAGATATCACCTCATGCCCATTAAGATGACTATTATTAAAAACAAAACGAAACAGAAAACAAGTGTTGGCGAGGATGTGGAGAAGTTGGAACTTCTTTGTATTTGCTGGTGGGACTGTAAATGGTGCAGCCACTGTGGAACTGGTACGGCAGTTCATCAAAAAATTGAACAAAGAATTACCATTTGATGTAGCAACTCCAATTCTGGGTCTATGCCCCAGTGAACTGAAAGCAGGGATTTCAATATGACCTCACTGATATGAGGAATTCTTAATCTCAGGAAACAAACTGAGGGTTGCTGGAGTAGGGGGTGGGGTGGGAGGGATGGGGTGACTGGGTGATGGACACTGGGGAGGGTATGTGCTCTGGTAAGCGCTGTGAATTGTGCAAGACTGTTAAATCTCAGATCTGTACCTCTGAAACAAATAATGCAATATATGTTAAGAAAAAAAAAAGAAGATAGCAGGAGGGGAAGAATGAAGGGGGGGAAATCGGAGGGGTAGACGAACTATGAGAGATGATGGACTCTGAAAAACAAACTGAGGGTTCTAGAGGGGAGGGGGGTGGGAGGATGGGTTAGCCTGGTGATGGGTATTGAGGAGGGCACGTTCTGCATGGAGCACTGGGTGTTATGCACAAACAATGAATCACAGAACACTACATCTAAAACTAATGATGTAATGTATGGGGATTAACATAACAATAAAAAATCTTAAAAAAAAAAAGAAAGCAGGGATTTCAGTAGATATTTGTACACCCACGTTCACAGCAG
>NW_022594257.1:0-1412 GCF_004348235.1 Phoca vitulina
AAATAGAAACCAAAAGAACAGTAGAACAGATCAACGAAACTAGGAGCTGGTTCTTTGAAAGAATTAACAAGATTGATAAATCCCTGGCCAGACTTATCAAAAAGAAAAGAGAAATGACCCAAATCAACAAAATCATGAATGAAAGAGGAGAAATCACAACCAACACCAAAGAAATACAAACAATTATAAGAACATATTATGAGCAACTCTATGCCAGCAAAGTAGATAATCTGGAAGAAATGGATGCATTCCTAGAGATGTATCAACTACCAAAACTGAACCAGGAAGAAATAGAACACCTGAACAGACCTATAACCACTAAGGAAATTGAAGCAGTCATCAAAAATCTCCCAAAAAACAGAAGCCTAGGGCCAGATGGCTTCCCAGGGGAATTCTACCAAACATTTCAAGAAGAATTAATACCTATTCTTCTGAAACTGTTCCAAAAAATAGAAATGGAAGGAAACTTCCAAACTCATTTTATGAGGCCACCATTACCTTGATCCCAAAACCAGACAAAGACCCCATCAAAAAGGAGAATTACAGACCTATATCCCTGATGAACATGGATGCAAAAAGTCTCACCAAAATACTAGCCAATAGGATCCAACAGTACATTAAAAGGATTATTCACCACGACCAAGTGGGATTTATCCCTGGGCTGCAAGGTTGGTTCAACACCCAGAAATCAATCAATGTGATACAATACATTAACAAAACAAAGAACAAGAACTATATGATCCTCTCAATAGATGCAGAAAAAGCATTTGACAAAGTACAGCATCCTTTCTTGATCAAAACTCTTCAGAGTATAGGCATAGAGGGTACATACCTCAATATCGTAAAAGCCATCTATGAAAAACCTAGAGCGAATATTATTCTTAATGCGGAGAAACTGAGAGCTTTCCCCCTAAGGTCAGGAACGTGGCAGGGATGTCCACTATCACCACTGCTATTCAACATAGTATTAGAAGTCCTAGCCACAGCAATCAGACAACAAAAAGACATAAAAGGCATCCAAATCGGGAAAGAAGTCAAACTCTCACTCTTTGCAGATGATATGATACTTTATGTGGAAAACCCAAAAGACTCCACCCCAAAACTGCTAGAACTCATACAGGAATTCAGTCAAGTGGCAGGATAGAAAATCAATGCACAGAAATCAGTGGCATTCCTATACACCAACAACAAGACAGAAGGAGGAGAAATTGAGTCGATTCCATTTACAATTGCACCCAAAACCATAAGATACCTAGGAATAAATCTAACCAAAGAGGCAAAGGATCTGTACTCAGAAAACTATAAAATAGTAAAATAGAAATTGAGGAAGATACAAAGAAATGGAAAAACGTCCCATGCTCATGGATTGGAAGAACAAATATTGTGAAGATGTCAATGCTACCTAGAGCAAT
>NW_022594258.1:0-1412 GCF_004348235.1 Phoca vitulina
CCCATATAATTATTTGATAATTTTGACAAGCTCAATGTGCAGTGTTTACATTATTATGACCATGACATGCTAGTTGATGTGGGAAACAAAGGCAGAAGAGAAATTATGAAATTTCCTGACTACCTAGAGACCATTGACAAGTCCTTGAAACAGGCAGAGGGACATTCCTCTAGGGACTCAGCTGCCTCGGTGTTAATACTTCGCTAAGGGCAGAACACAATCCTAGTCTGACCACCCCCCCAATCCTGTAAGTCTAAACTTCTTTTATCTCTAAACCCTCCACGATACATGTTGGTATGTATCATCCCCCAAGTATATGACCCACCGATATACATCTGAAAGGTCTCCTGACTAAGGTTTTATTAGACTGGAATAAATGACCTTTTCCCAACAATAGCTAGCCCCTTCAGGATCCTGGAAACCTCGCTTCCAAATTTCCTTAGAGACTTATGCTATCCCTAACTCCCTCCCAACTTGAAAGTATATAACGGGCCACTCCTCCTGACCCCATTGCAGCTCCTTCTGCTCACGGGTCCTGTCCCCGGGCTTTAATAAAATCACCTTTTTGCACCAAAGATGTCTCAAGAATTCTTTCTTAATCGTCAGCCTCGAACCCTAATAACTTCTTTCCTACATCACTAGTCACAAATGAGCATTTCATAGACTATGATTACATGTCCTTTCCTGAATCAACTTTTTATTTTCCCTAGAGTAAATAACTATCTTATCCCTTCATTTGCTTAGTTTCTGTTGAACTCTTATTAAATCCTTCCCCCGCTCCCCCTGGGTAAGTCTTCATGAACACATTCAAGCCCATCCACTCTTCTCCCATCTTCTTGCCCGTGCAGCCCCCTGGCCAGCAGCCCTCAGTCCTGCCCCATGGGGACAGGATGCCTGCACCCCTGGGACAGGGATGACACCCGGACCCCCTGCAGCTCCTCCTGGGGGCCCTTGGCCTCTCTCCTGCTGGCTCCCTATGGCCGGGATCCCATGTGCTCCCCCTGTCTGGTTTTCTCCATCATTTGTCCCACTTTGCCTACTGGTGTCCTGGGGAAGGAAACATGGAAAGTAGAACAGAAACTCTCACATCTGAGGAGCACTTAGGCTGCCCCCGCCCTGAGTCACACGATGACGTGGCAGAGACTCTGTGCTGGACAGAGTTGTCCTCAGGATTTGGGGGCCTTGTCTCATGTCTTCCGGCCCCCAGGCCTGTGTTGTTGCCTCTTGGAGTTTTCAGGGTGTCTGCCCTTCCACCCTCTTTCTGATATTTCATTGTGATGTGTCCCGGTGTGGGTCTCCTCTCATCTGCTCTAGGTAAGAACTTGGGCGGGTCTTCCAACATGTGTGTTTCTCCTTGTGAACTTGGAGAAATATTCTTGAAATTGTTTTCATCATTTCCTACTCAACATTCT
>NW_022594259.1:0-1410 GCF_004348235.1 Phoca vitulina
CGCGGTGATTGGTCGGGGAGGGTGGTGCCCCGACCCCATTGGATGCCGCGCGTGCCTCTACCGAACAACCCGCCCTCACGCCCGCGGCTCCCTGCGACGGCAGGTGGTCCAGGAGGCCCCTCCTCACGCCAACACCTGGCTTGGCGGCGCAGGCATGGGCGGGGGCTATGGGCGGGGGCTATGGGCGGGGCCCGCCCCCCCACACACACCCGGCCCATTCCGCGGCCGCCTCTGGCTGCAGACCACCGCCGGAGCCCTGCCCCTTCCCTTCCTGCACCAACCCCTGCCTGCAGGGCTGTTCCTGGTTCCCGGCAAGGTCACCTGCGCTCGGACCTTCCGAAGCTTTGGGCTTTAGGAAATGCAATGGTTTCACGCATTTCCAAGGCAGTTTTAAACCCAAAAAGTAATGCTCTAAGCGGGAAGAGCTTCGCCTTCTGGTCTCACCCATGGAGTGGATAGTGCTTCTTAGACCTTCAAAGCATCCTTCTAGGATGAGCCCGTTTATGCTGGAATATATATACATATGCTTGGTTCTACAGGGAAGCTCCAGGATGAAGAACAGCCGCCTTTCTGTGCTATTAAGTTGTGAACCAGGAACATTTATTTTTCACTTAAAAAGAAAACATATTTTTATTGTCGACACTAAATGAACAAACTCTTTTAAACAGTTTAGAGAGAAAGGAAGAGAGTTTTACTCAAACCCAAGTCAGGACAGCTGCCTGGGAGACACAATCTTGTCAAAGAAGGGAGTTCTCCGGGAAAGGAACATTTGGGACAGGTTTATATATTTGTTCTCTGTTGTTTTACATACAGAGTTACACATCATCATGACGAAGAACATTCCAGAAAGTTACAGACTTTTTCTTATTCAGTTTCTCCAAGTCGGTATTACTTTAATCTTATGGGAGCCAGAGAGGTTCTTTTGTTTTTCTTATCTTTATGTTTCCAATGGCATTTTTGGGTTATCTTTTTTCTTCTCAAACCAGATGTACAATATGTGCTTGGGACAGAAATAGGACCCATACTCTGAGGTCTTACCTGGTCATTTTCAGCTTGGTAAAATGTTAAAGGATAGCTTCTCTGGGAGCCCAGGATCCAGGCCCATGGATGGTAAAAGACAAAAATTTCCATTATCATTAGAATTACTACTAAAGGAAAGAACTTGAGACAAAAGTACCTTTAACAATAGTACCAAGAAATCAAAATGATGCCTAGAGAAGTTCACCTGTTCCACGGTCAACACAGTTAACAGAGGTATTCACAGACGCTGGGCTCCTCCCCTTCTCCTGCCCAAATCTCTGAAGCACACAGAAAATTTAAAGTCAGAATTTTAGAACTGCCAGACGTCTAAGATATCTGCCAGCATTCCCTTGCACTATAGAATAAAACAGAGTAGCTCATTTTCACACC
>NW_022594260.1:0-1409 GCF_004348235.1 Phoca vitulina
GCTGATATTCGTGTTCTGTGGAAAGGGACTCTATTACCGATGGATGGGAAAGATCCTGCTCAAATGTGAAGCAGTGTTCAGAGAAAAATCCTGGGAAATTGCCAAGTTGTTTCTCCAGGATGAGCCCACAAGTCTCCTTGAATTTTTCAAATCCTGAAATAACCCAACCTCTCCTTTGTATGCTCCAAGTAGCTTTGACGACTCTCCTGAAATACTGGGGCACTGTGCCTAATGCCATATTGGATTCCTCAGTGGGAGAAGTTGCTGCCATCCACTGTGCAGGGGTCATTTCTTTTGAAGATGCTGTGAAGGTGATCCACTGCCAGAGCAGGTTACAGGCAGAGGGGGTTGGAGGGAAAACGGTGGTTGGAAGCACTCCTGCAGAGGAGATCTCAAAGGCGCTTGTCTTTCTTTCCATGAAGGTGTGCATTTTAGCCTTTAACAGTTCTAGCTCCTGCACTCTGTCAGGAGAAGCAAAGCTATAGCCAGGTGTTGTGAAAAGCTGGATCAGGACTTTGAGAAAAGGAATATACTTCTGCATATCTTATCAGTTCCAGCTACTTATCATTGTTATATGATGGATTTAATACTCAAAGATGTTGAAGAGTGCATTGGGAACTTGGTGAGGAGGGAATCAGAAATAGAACGGATTTCAACAGTCACAAGAAAAACAACCCCTGAATGAGATTTTGCTACTGGCAGATATAGGTCCAGGCCTGTTTGAGAGCCAATTGCCTTCACCCAGGTTGTCACAGCTACAACCAAAGGAAGGGAAAATGCTGTGTTTGTTGAAACAGCTCCAAAGAGAGGAATCCAAAGAAATAACAGGGAAATCTTAGGTGAAGAAATCATAATTTTTCCTTCTCTACAACCAAATGAAGAGAATGAGACCCTTTTTGATTTGATAAAATCTCTGAATTTGGATGCATCCTTAATTGGCCATGCTTTCTTGAAGGTTTGAAAACAACTCCAATAGGTTACCCCAAATATTGGTTTGATCACAAGAATCTTAAGACTTCTTTAAAAAGTCTTCAGTTGTGGAACAAAATTGTTTACTTCAACACCCTCTTTAAAAAAAAAAAAAAGATTTTATTAATTTATTTATTTGAGAGAGGGAATGAGTGGGGGAGAGGAGCAGAGGGAGAGGGACAAACAGACTCCCCACTGAACAGGAAGCCTGATGCAGGGCTTGATCCCGGGACCCTCAAATTATGACCTGAGCCATAAGCAGATGCTTAACTGACTGAAACACCTAGGCGCCCCACTTCAACACCCTATTGTCAGTGGTACCAATGACAACTTAGATTTTACCTGTTTTGTAACTTAGGATAGGGCGTCTTATGTTTTTCAGCACAAAAACAATGGGACTCCTTTGGTTCCTGTTTCCTGGTTTGTGGAATCTGTTTTGG
>NW_022594261.1:0-1409 GCF_004348235.1 Phoca vitulina
TTTTTTTTTTTTTGTAAATTTAAAATTTGTTTTGGACTCTAACAACAACACCATCAACAACAAAAATCTCTAAATACCAATTATCTGGATCATTTTTAGTCCCTTATATGATCTGTGTGTACTAATATACATGTTTATCTCATTGCATGTTATATATTGATTCTATTGTATTTTACCTTCACTTTCACTTACTATTTCATGTTTAAAGTTTCATGCACGAACAAAGTTCAGTGGTTTCTGAGTGTCTCTGGGTGTGTAACTCAGTCACATTCAGGATTCTGACTCCCCCGTCCACCCTGGGGCTGATTGTGAGTGCCACAGGGTGTTCAGCGGGGCCGCAGGGTTTTCTCTCCCATCTGGTGTCTGCCAAACTCTGGTCTAGAGACGTGCATGGCCCCACCTGTTGGGTCACCTGCCGCTTTCCTCAGCCAGTTGCTTCGTCCCTTCCTCCCTTCTTGCCTCCTGTCTTTGGCTTTCCCGCCTCTACCAGCAGCTTCTCATCTTTTTAACACTCCCTTTTTTTTTAGTTTAATTTTATTTAAATTCAATGTTTTCTTCTTTCTTTTCTTTTCATTTCTTCTTCCTTTCCCACTAGCCTCCTTTTATCATTTTTCAACTGACTTTTCTGCCTTGAGGGCTAAGGAAACTGGGGCTCTGTGTTGTGTCCTAGACGGCCCGAGGTAGGTCCTAGGAGTCAGTGTTTCCTGCCAGTAAGGGGAGCAGGACCCCCGAAGCTCCTTCAGCGGGCCACACACTGCTCTCTCCAGAGCACATTGACAGGGCACAGGCCTGAAAGCTACGAGGCCACGGTGGCCTTTCTTTCCTGGGATTGAGTCTCAAACCGTTCCCACTCACAGCGTCCTGGGCTGCCTCTGTGGTCTGAAAAAGCCATCTACATTTTCTCTGTTATGTCAAACAGACAGAACACAACCAGGAAAACTTGTGTTTTGGTAAGTTCATTAAAAACTGACAACATCCCCAATGAAGTTTTCTGGGGCTCTGGGAATCGTGTAAGCAGCTTTGTCAGTGCCTTATTAATGGCCCTTCTAATAATACCAGAAAATTTTAGAATGGCAGAAAAGCCAATCTGTGTCTGGAAAAAAAAAAAAAAAGGTGATACTCTTGTGGTTTCTCAGGAGGCAGCAGTAAGCCACACCCAGTACAAAGACTATGGTGCGGGTGGGCGGGGGTGGGGGGAGCTGAGTTTTGAAAAGAGGCAGGAGATGGGGAGAGGTCGTTGGGAACTGAGAGGCAACCTGTGTGTGTCCCAGGATGCCCACTGCTGTTCCCCCCTCTGTGTGGGGAAGCCTGTGCCTGGCTGCCCCGTCACCCCGAGGGGGTTCTAGCGCCCTCTCCTGGCGCACCCCTAGCACATTGGCCCTCGGGCTAAATCTGGGCCATGTTTTTTT
>NW_022594262.1:0-1409 GCF_004348235.1 Phoca vitulina
TTTTTTTTTTTTTGTAAATTTAAAATTTGTTTTGGACTCTAACAACAACACCATCAACAACAAAAATCTCTAAATACCAATTATCTGGATCATTTTTAGTCCCTTATATGATCTGTGTGTACTAATATACATGTTTATCTCATTGCATGTTATATATTGATTCTATTGTATTTTACCTTCACTTTCACTTACTATTTCATGTTTAAAGTTTCATGCACGAACAAAGTTCAGTGGTTTCTGAGTGTCTCTGGGTGTGTAACTCAGTCACATTCAGGATTCTGACTCCCCCGTCCACCCTGGGGCTGATTGTGAGTGCCACAGGGTGTTCAGCGGGGCCGCAGGGTTTTCTCTCCCATCTGGTGTCTGCCAAACTCTGGTCTAGAGACGTGCATGGCCCCACCTGTTGGGTCACCTGCCGCTTTCCTCAGCCAGTTGCTTCGTCCCTTCCTCCCTTCTTGCCTCCTGTCTTTGGCTTTCCCGCCTCTACCAGCAGCTTCTCATCTTTTTAACACTCCCTTTTTTTTTAGTTTAATTTTATTTAAATTCAATGTTTTCTTCTTTCTTTTCTTTTCATTTCTTCTTCCTTTCCCACTAGCCTCCTTTTATCATTTTTCAACTGACTTTTCTGCCTTGAGGGCTAAGGAAACTGGGGCTCTGTGTTGTGTCCTAGACGGCCCGAGGTAGGTCCTAGGAGTCAGTGTTTCCTGCCAGTAAGGGGAGCAGGACCCCCGAAGCTCCTTCAGCGGGCCACACACTGCTCTCTCCAGAGCACATTGACAGGGCACAGGCCTGAAAGCTACGAGGCCACGGTGGCCTTTCTTTCCTGGGATTGAGTCTCAAACCGTTCCCACTCACAGCGTCCTGGGCTGCCTCTGTGGTCTGAAAAAGCCATCTACATTTTCTCTGTTATGTCAAACAGACAGAACACAACCAGGAAAACTTGTGTTTTGGTAAGTTCATTAAAAACTGACAACATCCCCAATGAAGTTTTCTGGGGCTCTGGGAATCGTGTAAGCAGCTTTGTCAGTGCCTTATTAATGGCCCTTCTAATAATACCAGAAAATTTTAGAATGGCAGAAAAGCCAATCTGTGTCTGGAAAAAAAAAAAAAAAGGTGATACTCTTGTGGTTTCTCAGGAGGCAGCAGTAAGCCACACCCAGTACAAAGACTATGGTGCGGGTGGGCGGGGGTGGGGGGAGCTGAGTTTTGAAAAGAGGCAGGAGATGGGGAGAGGTCGTTGGGAACTGAGAGGCAACCTGTGTGTGTCCCAGGATGCCCACTGCTGTTCCCCCCTCTGTGTGGGGAAGCCTGTGCCTGGCTGCCCCGTCACCCCGAGGGGGTTCTAGCGCCCTCTCCTGGCGCACCCCTAGCACATTGGCCCTCGGGCTAAATCTGGGCCATGTTTTTTT
>NW_022594263.1:0-1408 GCF_004348235.1 Phoca vitulina
GAGGTCTTTCAACCATTTGGAGTCTATTTTTGTGTGTGGTGTAAGGACATGGTCCAGTTTCATTCTTCTGCATGTGGCTGTCCAATTTTCCCAACACCATTTGTTGAAGAGACTGTCTTTCTTCCACTGGATGTTCTTTCTTGCTTTGTCGAAGCTTAGTTGAGCATGGAGTTGAGGGTCCATTTCTGGGCTCTCTATTCTGTTCCATTGATCTATGTGTCTGTTTTTGTGCCAGTACCATACTGTCTTGATGATGACAGCTTTGTAATAGAGCTTTTTCTTTTTTCTTTTTTTTAAGATTTTATTTATTTATTTGACAGAGAGAGACAGTGAGAGCAGGAGCACAAGCAGGGGGAGTGGGAGAGGGAGAAGCAGGCTTCCCACCAAGCAGGGAGCCCGACATGGGGCTCAATCTCAGGACCCTGAGATCATGACCTGAGCCAAAGGCAGATGCCCAACGACTGAGCCACCCAGGCGCCCCACTCTCTGTTTAAATGAATTAAGGTTTTTTATATTCTACATGCAAATGAGATCATACAGTATTTGTCTATGTCTGACTTATGTCACTTAACATCATATCCCCAAGTTCCATCCATGTTGTTGCAAATGGCGGGATTCTCGTGTGTGTGTTTGTCCTTCTTAATCCATCACTGGACACCTAGGTTGTCTCTGCATCTTGGCTGCTATAACAATACCCTAATGAATAAGGGGGTGCATACATCTCTTCAAGACAGTGATACAGTGATCTCATTTCTTTCAGATATATATGCAGAAGTAGAAATGCGGGATCTCATGGTAAATCTGTTTTTGGTTTACTGAGGGACCTCCACCCTGTTTTCCACAGCAGCTGCTCCAGTTTCATTCCCACCAACAGTGCACCCCAGTGGCTTTTCCTCCACATCTTCATCTGCACTTGTTCACTTATTAGTCTATTTCTTTTCGAATAACCACTGGTAAGTGGTGTTTTTTCCTAGTAATTTGTCAAAATAGACTTTGTTGGCATAAGGTTGTTTCCCTTATATTATTTTTTTACTCTACTGCCTGTGGTCTCATTTTTCAGTTGTAATATCTGTACTTTTTCTCTTTTATTCTTAAACTCGATGGGGTTTGAACTATTTTATTACTGTTTTCAAAGCACTTTGGTTTTATATCCATATTTTTATGTGATTTTAGATGCATACATATTTATACTATTTAAATTTCCTGATTCAATTCAAAATTTTAGCATTATGCAATAACATTTACAATATCTAAAATTGCCTTTTATCTTAAAGTCAGTTTTGTTTGAACTTCATATTGCTCTCCACGTTTCTTTTAATTAGCATTTTAAGACGGATGTGATATTTCCATCCCTTTACTATTTGTCTGTTTTCATGAGTATTTATGAATCCCCAGTTGGGATTATGAT
>NW_022594264.1:0-1407 GCF_004348235.1 Phoca vitulina
CTCTCTCCCTCTAACCCCCCCTTCTCCCTCCCCAGCCACTGCCATTCACTCTCTCTCTCTCTCTCTCAAATAAATCAATCTTTTCTTAAAATTAAAAAAATAAAATAAAATTTCTCATCTTAGTAGTACCTGGCTGGCTCAATCAGCAGAACATGCAACCTTAGTCTCAATGATATAAATTCAAACCCCATGTTGGGTATAGAGATTACTTAAAAGTAAAATCTTTTAAATAAATAAAATAAAATAAATAGAATTTCTCATCTTACTAGTACTGGGCAACATGAAGTCTTTAAGAATGAAAAGATTCTGGGTAGAGTATGTCTCCTACATAACATGGGTTCAGATTCTATTTGATAAATAAATGGTTTGAAAGAGTAGATAAATACAGTTGGAGAGTTCAATATTTTTTATTTATTTTTTTTTTTTATGGAGATTTTTTTCTTTATTGAGAAACTTAAGACTTGGGTACATCAAATAAAACCAATTTCTGGGGGAAAAAATCAAAACCCACAATAGAAAAAAAAGTTAACACTGTCTGGGCCATAGCAGAACCCAGAGAATATATTCTTTTAATTGAAAAATTCTAGGTGCTTGAGTTCAATATTTTTTAAAGATTTATTTCTTTTAGAGAAAAAGAGAGAGTGTGCACAAGTGGGGGGAAGGGCAGAGGGAGAAGGAGAGAATCTCAAGCAGTCTCCCCACTAAGCATGGAGCCTGACATGGGGCTCAACCCCCACCCCGAGATCACCACCCACGCTGAATTCAAGACTCTGATGCTCAACCCATTATGCCACCCAGGCACCCCAGAGTTCAGTATTTTTAAAGAAAACTTTTATAAAGTCAAGCAATACATTTGAAATTGCAATAATCATTTATATTTCCTATGTTTGATTTTTTCATAAGGACACAACTAAAATTTTATAAACTTTTATATTATCATTTATATTATTTATTTTCATAAGGATGTAACTAAAATGAAATGATTAATCTATAATCACTTATATGTAATAAAGCTACACACAACAAAAAACATGTATATATTTAATGTATGAATAAAATCTACAAGTACAGGTAAAAACATTCCCTTTACTTCTGAAGAGGTTAAACGTTGTCAGAAGATACCAATCCCCACCGGCGCTCCCAAATTTTTTTTTAAATAGAAAGTAAGAGGGGCACCTGGGTGGCTCAGTCAGTTAAGTGCTTGCCTTCAGCTCAGATCATGTTCCCAGGGTCTGGGATCAAGCCCCGCATTGGGCCCCCTGCTCAGCAGGGAGCCTGCTTCTCCCTCTCCCACTCCCCGTTTCTGTTCCCTCTCTAGCTGTCTCTCTCTGTCAAATAAATAAAATCTTAAAAAAACAAAAAAACAAAAACAAAACCAAAAACCACCTGTCTGTAAAGTGGTCTAAC
>NW_022594265.1:0-1406 GCF_004348235.1 Phoca vitulina
GGCTCACCTCCTTCAGACCCTGGGTGCAGACGTCAGGAAACACTTCAGCTGCTCCCCCCACCTTGGGGGACATGGAAGAAGGAGCCCAAGGGCAACAAAATCATTGTCTGTTTCAGGCTCTACGGTCTTCAGCTCTCAGCCTGCATCCCTCCTGGACTCCAACAAGACCTGGGGCCCTGCCCTCTGCTGTCCCGAGTCCTTTCCCCTCTGACCGCCCCGCACATCCCTGAGAGCCAAGGCCAAATTCGGAGGTGCGACTCAGGCGGACAGCTGCTCAAGGGCCTCCCATCGATGACTCTGTTCTGGGGTCCAGGGTCCCCTCAGTTCTCCCTGAGTGTTCTCACCTGGATTCCAGCAGGATCTGAGCCCTCCCTGCTGCTGACCTGAGGATCCGCCTCTTACCCCAACCCCCGGCCTCTCTGAGACCCGGATGTGGATGTCTCGACGCGCCACTCGTCCTCCTCCCGCTCAGGGGCCTCCCAGGACTGACTCTGTTCTGGGGTCCAGGGTCCCTCATGTCCTCCCGCCGGGTCCTCACATGCAGTCCCATCAGCTCCTGACCCCCCGTTTTTTAAACCAGGCCCCCAGCCTCTGTCAGAACTGGATGCGGACGTCCTGACACACTGCCTGTGGACTTGGCACCAACAGGCCTACCGGGGCTGACAGCAGGGGCAGGCTTCAGTGCGTTGTCCCTGTTCTGGAGTCCAGGTCCCTCCCTGAGTCCTCCCTCAGGGATCTCAACAGGAGCCGCAGCACATCTGCTGATCCTCTCTCTGCTGTCCCCAGGCCTGTTGCCTCAGACCAAAGCCTCACTGCCCTGAGAGCCACGGGAAAAGACTGTGGCCATCACATCACGCTACAAAGTCCAGGGATTCCCTGAGAGGGGTTCCTTCGGGTCCCTTAGCCCTATCCTCTGTTCCCCATCCGGACTCCCTGGATGGCCCGTGCCCTCATCCCTGCTCCTGAGGGCCACTCCTTACAACAAGCTCTCAGTGTCTCTGGGACCAGAGCAGAAGGCAGGACGTGCCTCATGTCAGCGTTGTCCCACCCTGGGGCCTCCCAGGACTGATTCCCTACTGGGTCCAGGGTCCCTCGTTCCTCCCTCTGGTTCCCACCTTGACTCCTGACAGAACCTGGGCGCTCCTCCCCCCTCCCCCCCCCCCCCCCCCCCCCCCCCCCCCCGCGCCTGCCAACTAGAGACCCTGCTCCTTACACCAGACCTCCTGGCTCTCTGAGACCCCGAACCTGAAGTCGGGACTCACTTCGCATGCCCACGCCCCCCAGAGATCTTCCTGGACAGACACTATGGCCCAACCTCTGTGAGATCTCCTCTGTCCTCCCTCAGAGTTCATACCTTGACTCGGGTTATCGCCTGGGCCCTCTTCTCTGCCCACCTGAGGGAGGCC
>NW_022594266.1:0-1405 GCF_004348235.1 Phoca vitulina
TTTTGTGTCTTCTTCAATTTCTTTCATGAGTGTTTTGTAGTTCCTAGAGTATAGATCCTTTACCTCTTTGGTTAGGTTTATTCCGAGGTATCTTATGGTTTTTGGTGCTATTGTAAATGGAATCGTTTCTCTAATTTCTCTTTCTACAGTTGCGTTGTTAGTGTATAAGAAAGCAACTGATTTCTGTGCATTGATTTTGTATCCTGCCACATTACTGAATTGCTGGATAAGTTCCAGTAATTTGGGGGTGGAGTCTTTTGGGTTTTCCACATAAAGTATCATGTCGTCTGCGAAAAGAGAGAGTTTGACTTCTTCTTTGCCAATTTGAATACCTTTTATTTCTTTTTGTTGTCTGATTGCTGTTGCTAAGACTTCTAGTACTATGTTGAACAATAGTGGCGAGAGTGGGCATCCTTGACCTGTTCCTGATCTTAAGGGAAAGGCTCTCAGCTTTTCCCCATTGAGGATGATGTTCGCTGTGGGTTTTTCATAGATGGATTTTATGAACTTGAGGAATGTTCCCTCTATCCCTATACTCTGGAGAGTTTTAATCAGGAAAGGATGTTGTATTTTGTCAAATGCTTTTTCTGCATCAATTGAGAGGACCATATGGTTCTTCTCCCTCCTCTTATTAATGTGTTCTATCACATTGATTGATTTGCGAATGTTGAACCACCCTTGCATCCCGGGGATAAATCCCACTTGGTCGTGGTGGATGATCCTTTTAATGTATTGTTGGATCCTATTAGCTAGGATTTGGTTGAGGATTTTGGAATCCATATTCATCAGGGATATCGGTCTGAAATTCTCCTTTTTGATGGGGTCTTTGCCTGGTTTGGGGATTAAGGTAATGCTGGCCTCATAGAATGAGTTTGGAAGTTTTCCTTCTGTTTCTATTTTTTGAAACAGGTTCAGTAGAATAGGTATTATTTCTTCTTTGACTGTCTGGTAGAATTCCCCAGGGAATCCATCAGGCTCTGGACTCTTGTTTTTTGGGAGGTTTTTGATCACTGCTTCAATCTCGTTACTGGTTATTGGCCTATTCAGGTTGTCAATTTCTTCCTGTTTCAGTCTTGGCAGCTTATAGGTTTCCAGGAAGGCCTCCATTTCATCCAGATTGCTCAGTTTATTGGCATTTAGGATTATTTGTTCCATTTCTTTGAAAAAAGTGGATGGTATTTTGATGGGTATTGTATTGAATGTGTAGATTTCTCTAGGTAGCATTGACATCTTCACAATATTTATTCTTCCGATCCATGAGCATGGAACGTTTTTCCATTTCTTTGTGTCTTCCTCAATTTCTTTCATGAGTATTTTATAGTGTTCTGAGTACAGATCCTTTGCCTCTTTGGTTAGATTTATTCCTAGGTATCTTATGGTTTTGGGTGCAATTGCAAATGGGATC
>NW_022594267.1:0-1403 GCF_004348235.1 Phoca vitulina
AGGGGGGGGAGGAACCCTCGTGGGACAGTGTGGTCTCAGGACCCTCGGGGTCACAGGAAGACCGGGGGTGCCTGAGTGCGGCAGAGCTCCCAGGTATCGGAGCGGGGAAGCCAGCTGCAGAGACGGAGCCCAGGCGCGTGCTCTCAGCTCGGGGTTGTCATAAACTGTGATCTGCAGCACAGTCGGGCCACTGCTCCTCCAGCAGGGACCCAACAAGTGGCAGATCCGGGGAGACTCTCCTTCTTCCCCCGGGAGGAGCGGTGCGGGAGCACACCGCAGGGATCTGCTGGGTTTGGAGACTCCACACGGGGTCGGCTGCCAGAGACAGAAATGCTCGGTCACAGGCCGGGTGAGCACGGAGTGTGGCCGGAGACTGGGGAGACGGGAGTGACTGACTGCTTTTCTCGGGGGCTCACTGAGGAGCGGGGCCCCGAGTTCTCGGCTCCTCTGGGGTTGAGATTGGGAGGCTGCCATTTTCACTCTCGGCCTCCAAAGCTGTACGGAAAGCTTGCAGGAAACAAACGCTCCCGAGAGCAAACCCGAGCGGATTACTTAGCCCGGACCGGGCAAGGGCAGGGCAATTCCGCCTCCGGCAAAGACATTTGGGAACCACGGCAACAGGCCCCTCCCCCAGAAGATCAGCGAGAACAGCCAGCCAAGACCAAGTTTACCGATCAATGAGAACGGCAGAACTCCAGCGCTAGGGGAATACTGCACATAGAATTCATGGCTTTTTTACCATGATTCTTTAGTCTTTCAAAGTTAATTTTTTTTAACGGTCTTTTTTTTTTTTTTTTGAATTTTTCTTTTTCCCTTTCTCAACCAACATCCTATCAAACCCTTTTTTAAAAAACATTTTTATTTTTCATTTTTAGAGTCATATTCTATCCCTTCATAGTAGTTACCCTTATTTTTGGCATATATATATAAGTTGTTCTCTCTTTAAAATTTTGAGATAGTTTCTTCTAACAGATCAAAATATACCCTAAATCTCTAGTGTATGGTTTTGTTCTACTCTCCTGCCTGATCACATTCTCTCCCCTTTTTTTTCTTTTTTTTCTTAAATCCTCTTCTTTCTTTTTTCAAACAACTTCTTATCACTTCCTTTTATAAAATTTTTTATAATTTGCATCTTTACAGTCATATCCCATCCCTTCATCATATCAACCCTTATTTTTGTACATATATAAGTTTTTCTTTCTTTAAAATTTTGGGAGGCACTTTCTTCTAACAGACCAAAATACACCCTAAATCCAGTGTGTGGCACTGATCTATGCACCAGCCTGATCATATTTGATCATACTCTGGTTTTTTTGTTTTGTTCTGTTTTTGTTTGTTTTTATCTTTTCCTCTTTCTTTTTTTTTTTTTCTTTTTTTCCCTTTCTTTCCCCCTGGCTTCAGGT
>NW_022594268.1:0-1402 GCF_004348235.1 Phoca vitulina
TTAAGAAAATTGACAAATATCAGGGTAATCAAAATTTGGTGTGTACTATGTTCTTTTTTAAAAAATTTTATTTATTTATTTGGGAGAGAGACAGAGAGAGCAAGAGAGAGAGAGAGAGAGAGAGAGAATGAGCAGGGTGAAAGGCAGAGGGAGAAGCAGACTCCCTGCTGAGCAGAGATCCCAATGCAGGACTTGATCCCAGGACTTTGGAATCATGACCTGAGCCGAAGGCAGATGCTTAACTGGCTGAGCCATCCAGGTGTTCATGTATACTGTATATTCTTATATATAACCTAATTATTGAGTAATATGTTTTTAGAAGTGTCCAATTCTTTTTTGAATCATTCTGTATAAGGAATAGTCCAGTCCAAAAGAGGCAGTGATGCCTGTGGGAAGGTAGGATGGTTTCTCAAGGAACATGACCTTTGGACTGTTTTTTTTTTTTTAATTTTATTTATTTGAGAGAGTGAGTAAGAGAGATAGAGAGAAAGAGAGAGAGAGCAGGGGGAGGAGCAGAAGGAAAGGGACAAGTAGACTCCAGGGTAAGCATGGAGCCCAACATGGGGTTCAATCCTACGACTCTGAGATCATGACCTGAGCCAAAATCAAGAGTCAGTTGCTCAACAGACTGAGCCACCCAGGCACCCCTGGACTGCTTCTTGAAGGAAGAGTAGAAGTCAGACTAGTGGAGCAAATACAGGAGTGCATTCCTGGCCAAGGGCAAACAATAAACAGAACTCTACGGAGGTACATCCAAAGAAGTGAAGGTATTTTGGTGTGGTCAAATGCACATAGATGAGCTGGAAGAGGAAGATGAAGGCTAATGGTATCATCCAAGTGAAAGAGGACAAATCCTGAATTGAGGCAGAGGCAGGGGGAAATGCCACAGTAGTGGCAGATGGACAGATGTTAGATATGAGGGACTTGCAGCAGGTTCTGGTTAGAAAGGCTCTGTAGTGCCCCACGCTCTTCGCCTCTGGTTGAAGCCAGGATAGCCTTGGCAATACTGCAGTGAACAGATTTAGGTGCATACTAGTATGACCTCACCTTAAACCCTTGTCAGTAAGATTCAGTGCAATTCAGTGTGTTGATCAGGAGAATGTACAGTCCATTCACAACACAGACCCAAGGCATGAATGGAATTTTTCAAAGGCAATAGAACTCCATACTAGGTAGCCTTCATGTGCTCATTCTGGAATGAAAAATTAATAACCTGAAATCATTCATTATCAGATTTGAGTAGAGAAAAGATGATTAAATCTCCAAGTGATAGAACTTGCTGATTTCTGTTTCAAAATGATTAAGATCATCTGGTCAAGGGCATGAGAAGGACTCCTACCTTCCTAGAGGGGAAGTACCCCTCTGCGGCTGCCTGCCTGCCTGCTTGGCTGAGGATGTCTTT
>NW_022594269.1:0-1402 GCF_004348235.1 Phoca vitulina
TGCTTGCTTTCTTACTGTTGAATTTTAAGAGTTCCTTATATATTCTTTTTTTTTTTTTAATTTTTTTATTGTTATGTTAATCCCCATACATTACATCATTAGTTTTAGATATAGTGTTCCATGATTCATTGTTTGTGCATAACACCCAGTGCTCCATGCAGAACGTGCCCTCCTCAATACCCATCACCAGGCTAACCCATCCTCCCAACCCCCTCCCCTCTAGAACCCTCAGTTTGTTTTTCAGAGTCCATCGTCTCTCATGGTTCTTCTCCCCCTCCGATTTCCCCCCCTTCATTCTTCCCCTCCTGCTACATTCTTCTTCTTCTTTTTTTCTTTCTTAACATATATTGCATTATTTGTTTCAGAGGTACAGATCTGAGATTCAACAGTCTTGCACAATTCACAGCGCTTACCAGAACACATACCCTCCCCAGTGTCCATCACCCAGTCACCCCATCCCTCCCACCCCACCCCCCACTCCAGCAACCCTCAGTTTGTTTCCTGAGATTAAGAATTCCTCATATCAGTGAGGTCATATGATACATGTCTTTCTCTGTTTGACTTATTTCGCTCAGCATAATACCCTCCAGTTCCATCCACGTCGTTGCAAATGGCAAGATCTCATTCCTTTTGATGGCTGCATAATATTCCATTGTATATATATACCACATCTTCTTTATCCATTCATCTGTTGATGGACATCTTGGCTCTTTCCACAGTTTGGCTATTGTGGACATTGCTGCTATAAACATCGGGGTGCACGTAGCCTTTCGGGTCCCTACTTTTGTATCTTTGGGGTAAATACCCAGTAGTGCAATTGCTGGATCATATGGTAGCTCTATTTTCAACTTTTTGAGGAACCTCCATACTGTTTTCCAGAGTGGCTGCACCAGCTTGCATTCCCACCAACAGTGTAGGAGGGTTCCCCTTTCTCCGCATCCACGCCAACATCTGTCATTTCCTGACTTGTTAATTTTAGCCATTCTGACTGGTGTGAGGTGGTATCTCATTGAGGTTTTGATTTGGATTTCCCTGATGCCAAGCGATATTGAACACTTTTTCATGTGTCTGTTGGCCATTTGGATGTCTTCTTTGGAGAAATGTCTGTTCATGTCTTCTGCCCATTTCTTGATTGGATTCTTTGTTCTTTTGGTGTTGAGTTTGATGAGTTCTTTATAGATTTTGGATACTAGCCCTTTATCTGATATGTCATTTGCAAATATCTTCTCCCATTCTGTCAGTTGTCTTTTGGTTTTGTTGACTGTTTCCTTTGCTTTGCAAAAGCTTTTTATCTTGATGAAGTCCCAATAGTTCATTTTTGCCCTTGCTTCCCTTGCCTTTGGCGATGTTTCTAGAAGAGTTCCTTATATATTCTTGTTAGAAGGCCTTTGTTGGGGATATG
>NW_022594270.1:0-1401 GCF_004348235.1 Phoca vitulina
CAAGTCTAATCAGTAGGGTTCTAACTCGAACAAACAACAGTGTACAGAAACAGTGTTTTAGCTTCCGACGACCTCTCTGTGGGAGGAAGCAGTTCAGGGTGTACTGTGGCAGAGAGCTACGGGACTGGTTCCATTTCGTAAAATTGGGTTGATACAGGCCGGTACACAAGGCAGCTCACAAATCACATCATGGTTATGGGGCTAGTAGCGTTGCCCCGGGGGTGCGTGCAGGCTCAAAGTCAGCCACCTAACTCGAAGGAAAAACTCGGTAGAGAATCCGTGCTTCAGCGAAAACAGCCGCTCCTGAGGGTGGAAGCATTTTGTTGTGTGCGTGCGTGAGAGCACTGCAAGGGAGTCCAAAGCTTTTTACAAGTGAGACTCAGGTCCAGCAAAAGGCAAAACAAGACTCCCCATGTGTTTGCTTTAGCTAGCACTGCGGCCCTACTTTTGTGTGGAAGTCTAATCGCTAGAGTTGTAACTCGAAGAAACAACAGTGTACAGAAGCAGTGTTTTAGCTTCCGACGACCTCTCTGTGGGAGGAGGCAGTTTAGGGTGTACTGGGGCTTAGAGCTACGGGAATGGATCCATTTCGTAAAATCGGGGTAGAGACAGGCCGGGATAGGAGGCAGCTCACAAATCACATCATGGTTATGGGGTTCGTAGCATTGCACCGGGGGTGTGTGCAGGCTGAAAATCAGCCACCTAACTCGAAGGAAAACCTCGGTAGAGAATCCCTGCTTCAGCAAAAACAGCGGCTCCTGAGGGTGGAAGAATTTTGTTGTGTGCGTGCGTGAGAGCACTGCAAGGGAGTCCAAAGCATTTTACGAGTGAGACTCAGGCCCACCAAATGTAGAACATGACTCCCAGTGCGTTTTATTTAGCTACCCCTGTGGCCCTACCTTTGTATGGACGTCTAATCGGTAGCGTTCTAATTCGAACAAAGAACAGTGTACACAAACAGTGTTTTAGTTTCCGACAGCCTCTCTGTGGGAGGAAGCAGCTTAGGGTGTACTGTGGGTGACAGCATGTGATGGTTTCCATTTCGTAAAATCGGGGTAGAGACAGGCCGGTACACAAGGCAGCTCACAAATCACATCATGGTTATGGGTTAGTAGTGTTGCCCTGGTGTGCGTGCAGGCTTAAAGTCAGCCACGTAATTCGAAGGAAAAACTCGGTAGGGAATCGGTGCTTTAGCGAGAACAGCCGCTCCTGAGGGTGGAAGCATTTTGCTGTGTGTGTGCCTGAGAGCACTGCAAGGGAGTCCAAAGATTTTTCGAGTGAGACTCAGGCCCCAGCAAAAGGCAGAACAAGACTCCCTGTGAGTATGATTTAGCTAGCCCTGCGGCCCTACTTCTGCATGGAAATCTAATCGCTAGCGTTCTAACTCGAAGAAACAACAGT
>NW_022594271.1:0-1401 GCF_004348235.1 Phoca vitulina
ATACATACATATATAGACATATACACATATATACACACATACACCATGTATATACATATACCCGTTATACACACATACATACACACATACATATATACACACATACACCATATATATACACATACCCATTTTATACACATACATACACACATATACACATATATACGTTATATTCACACATATTACACACATGTGTACGTATGTAATATGTATTATGTATATAGTGTATATATATAATGAAAATCAAGTTTCTTACCAGTTTACTAATTTGTGGATAGTATTTCCTTTTAATCCATGTTTTTGAGAATGAAAGATAGAAGACAGTATGATAGTTTTAGGGGTCATTCTTTGGGTTTGTCTCATTTAGATATCAAAAGTAAAATATTATGTAAATTACTCCTTAAAATAACTAAGATGGAAACTTTTATAGCAACATAATTTTCTAAAATTTTAGAAAATACATTGTTCTCTTCGTTTATGTTTAAAAACAAATCAGTCTTTTCATCCAACCATTTCATAAGAAATTATGGTTTCATGAATTTAGTAACTAGAATTATGAAAATGAAAGTATTATGTGTGTTTCCTTTTATATATACGGTCTTTTCCGGTTAATTGATTTAAAAAGTCAGATTTGTCATAGTGAATCCATTTTCCTACTTACTTCCAATTTCCAAGTAAAATATTGGGGAAAATTGTGATAATGACTTGAGATTCAGTCGTGCAGCATTTGAAAGTCAGACGTGGTTCAGTTTAATGAGCACTAATTCAGCACCTGGTAGGCTTACTTATTGTACTAACAGCGTATGTAAGTCAGCATTGCTTAGAAAAGCAGTGAACCAGTAAGTCATAGCATTTAATTCTTTTTTTTAAATTTATTTTTATTATTATGTTAATTACCATGCATTACATCATTAGTTTTTGATGTAGTGTTCCATGATTTATTGTTTGTGTACAATACCCAGTGCTCCATGCAGAACGTGCCCTCTTTAATACCCATCACCAGGCTAACCCATCCCCCCATCCCCCTCCCCTCTAGAACCCTCAGTTTGTTTTACAGAGTCCATCGTCTGTCATGGTTCGTCTCCCCCTCCGATTTCCCCCCCATTCATTCTTCCCCTCCTGCTATCTTCTTATTCTTCTTTTTTTTTTTAAACATATAATGTATTATTTGTTTCAGAGGTACAGGTCTGTGATTCAACAGTCTTGCACAATTCACAGCACTCACCATAGCACATACCCTCCCCAATGTCTATCACCCAGCCACCCCATCCCTCCCACCCCCCACCACTTCAGCAACCCTTGTTTGTTTCCTGAGATTAAGAATTCCTCATATCAGTGAGGTCATATGATACATGTCTTTCTCTGATTGACTTATTTTGCTCAGCATAATACCCTCCAGTT
>NW_022594272.1:0-1401 GCF_004348235.1 Phoca vitulina
CAAGTCTAATCAGTAGGGTTCTAACTCGAACAAACAACAGTGTACAGAAACAGTGTTTTAGCTTCCGACGACCTCTCTGTGGGAGGAAGCAGTTCAGGGTGTACTGTGGCAGAGAGCTACGGGACTGGTTCCATTTCGTAAAATTGGGTTGATACAGGCCGGTACACAAGGCAGCTCACAAATCACATCATGGTTATGGGGCTAGTAGCGTTGCCCCGGGGGTGCGTGCAGGCTCAAAGTCAGCCACCTAACTCGAAGGAAAAACTCGGTAGAGAATCCGTGCTTCAGCGAAAACAGCCGCTCCTGAGGGTGGAAGCATTTTGTTGTGTGCGTGCGTGAGAGCACTGCAAGGGAGTCCAAAGCTTTTTACAAGTGAGACTCAGGTCCAGCAAAAGGCAAAACAAGACTCCCCATGTGTTTGCTTTAGCTAGCACTGCGGCCCTACTTTTGTGTGGAAGTCTAATCGCTAGAGTTGTAACTCGAAGAAACAACAGTGTACAGAAGCAGTGTTTTAGCTTCCGACGACCTCTCTGTGGGAGGAGGCAGTTTAGGGTGTACTGGGGCTTAGAGCTACGGGAATGGATCCATTTCGTAAAATCGGGGTAGAGACAGGCCGGGATAGGAGGCAGCTCACAAATCACATCATGGTTATGGGGTTCGTAGCATTGCACCGGGGGTGTGTGCAGGCTGAAAATCAGCCACCTAACTCGAAGGAAAACCTCGGTAGAGAATCCCTGCTTCAGCAAAAACAGCGGCTCCTGAGGGTGGAAGAATTTTGTTGTGTGCGTGCGTGAGAGCACTGCAAGGGAGTCCAAAGCATTTTACGAGTGAGACTCAGGCCCACCAAATGTAGAACATGACTCCCAGTGCGTTTTATTTAGCTACCCCTGTGGCCCTACCTTTGTATGGACGTCTAATCGGTAGCGTTCTAATTCGAACAAAGAACAGTGTACACAAACAGTGTTTTAGTTTCCGACAGCCTCTCTGTGGGAGGAAGCAGCTTAGGGTGTACTGTGGGTGACAGCATGTGATGGTTTCCATTTCGTAAAATCGGGGTAGAGACAGGCCGGTACACAAGGCAGCTCACAAATCACATCATGGTTATGGGTTAGTAGTGTTGCCCTGGTGTGCGTGCAGGCTTAAAGTCAGCCACGTAATTCGAAGGAAAAACTCGGTAGGGAATCGGTGCTTTAGCGAGAACAGCCGCTCCTGAGGGTGGAAGCATTTTGCTGTGTGTGTGCCTGAGAGCACTGCAAGGGAGTCCAAAGATTTTTCGAGTGAGACTCAGGCCCCAGCAAAAGGCAGAACAAGACTCCCTGTGAGTATGATTTAGCTAGCCCTGCGGCCCTACTTCTGCATGGAAATCTAATCGCTAGCGTTCTAACTCGAAGAAACAACAGT
>NW_022594273.1:0-1400 GCF_004348235.1 Phoca vitulina
AAAGAATGAATGGGTCAACCAGGAAATTAAAGAAGAATTAAAAAAATTCATGGAAACAAATGAAAATGAAAACACAACTGTTCAAAATCTTTGGGATAGAGCAAAGGCAGTCCTAAGAGGAAAGTATATAACAATACAAGCCTTTCTCAAGAAACAAGAAAGGTCTCAAATACACAACCTAACCCTATACCTAAAGGAGCTGGAGAAAGAACAGCAACTAAAGCCTAAACCCAGCAGGAGAAGAGAAATAATAAAGATTAGAGCAGAAATCAATGAAATAGAAACCAAAGAAGAGTAGAACAGATCAACGAAACTAGGAGCTGGTTCTTTGAAAGAATTAACAAGATGGATAAACCCCTGGCCAGACTTATCAAAAAGAAAAGAGAAAGGACCCAAATAAATAAAATCATGAATGAAAGAGGAGAGATCACAGCCAACACCAAAGAAATACAAACAATTATAAGAACATATTATGAGCAACTCTATGCCAGCAAATTAGATAATCTGGAAGAAATGGATGCATTCCTAGAGATGTATCAACTACCAAAACTGAACCAGGAAGAAATAGAAAACCTGAACAGACCTATAACCACTAAGGAAATTGAAGCAGTCATCAAAAATCTCCCCCCCCAAAAAAAGCCCAGGGCCAGATGGCTTCCCAGGGGAATTGTACCAAACATTTAAAGAAGAATTAATACCTATTCTTCTGAAACTGTTCAAAAAAAAAGAAATTGAAGGAAAACTTCCAAACTCATTTTATGAGGCCAGCATTACCTTGATCCCTAAACCAGACAAAGACCCCATCAAAAAGGAGAATTACAGACCAATATCCCTGATGAACATGGATGTAAAAATGCTCACCAAAATATTAGCCAATAGGATCCAACATTAAAAGGATTATTCACCACGACCAAGTGGGATTTATCCCTGGGCTGCAAGGTTGGTTCAACATCCACAAATCAATCAATGTGATATAATACATTAATAAAAGAAAGAACAAGAACCATATGATCCTCTCAATAGATGCAGAAAAAGCATTTGACAAAGTACAGCATCCTTTCTTGATCAAAACTCTTCAGAGTATAGGGATAGAGGGTACATACCTCAATATCATAAAAGCCATCTATGAAAAACCCACAGCAATATCATTCTCAATGGGGAAAAACTGAGAGCTTTCCCCCTAAGGTCAGGAACACGGCAGGGATGTCCACTATCACCACTGCTATTCAACATAGTATTAGAAGTCCTAGCCACAGCAATCAGACTACAAAGAGAAATAAAAGGCATCCAAATTGGCAAAGAAGAAGTCAAACTCTCACTCTGTGAAGATGATATGATACTTTATGTGGAAAACCCAAAAGACTCCACCCCAAAACAGCTAGAACTCATACAGGAATTCA
>NW_022594274.1:0-1399 GCF_004348235.1 Phoca vitulina
CATTCTTCTTCTTCTTTTTTTCTTTCTTAACATATATTGCATTATTTGTTTCAGAGGTACAGATCTGAGATTCAACAGTCTTGCACAATTCACAGCGCTTACCAGAACACATACCCTCCCCAGTGTCCATCACCCAGTCACCCCATCCCTCCCACCCCACCCCCCACTCCAGCAACCCTCAGTTTGTTTCCTGAGATTAAGAATTCCTCATATCAGTGAGGTCATATGATACATGTCTTTCTCTGTTTGACTTATTTCGCTCAGCATAATACCCTCCAGTTCCATCCACGTCGTTGCAAATGGCAAGATCTCATTCCTTTTGATGGCTGCATAATATTCCATTGTATATATATACCACATCTTCTTTATCCATTCATCTGTTGATGGACATCTTGGCTCTTTCCACAGTTTGGCTATTGTGGACATTGCTGCTATAAACATCGGGGTGCACGTAGCCTTTCGGGTCCCTACTTTTGTATCTTTGGGGTAAATACCCAGTAGTGCAATTGCTGGATCATATGGTAGCTCTATTTTCAACTTTTTGAGGAACCTCCATACTGTTTTCCAGAGTGGCTGCACCAGCTTGCATTCCCACCAACAGTGTAGGAGGCTTCCCCTTTCTCCGCCAACATCTGTCGTTTCCTGACTTGTTAATTTTAGCCATTCTGACTGGTGTGAGGTGGTATCTCATTGAGGTTTTGATTTGGATTTCCCTGATGCCGAGCGATATTGAACACTTTTTCATGTGTCTGTTGGCCATTTGGATGTCTTCTTTGGAAAAATGTCTGTTCATGTCTTCTGCCCATTTCTTGATTGGATTCTTTGTTCTTTTGGTGTTGAGTTTGATGAGTTCTTTATAGATTTTGGATACTAGCCCTTTATCTGATATGTCATTTGCAAATATCTTCTCCCATTCTGTCAGTTGTCTTTTGGTTTTGTTGACTGTTTCCTTTGCTTTGCAAAAGCTTTTTATCTTGATGAAGTCCCAATAGTTCATTTTTGCCCTTGCTTCCCTTGCCTTTGGCGATGTTTCTAGGAAGAAGTTGCTGCGGCTGAGGTCGAAGAGGTTGCTGCCTGTGTTCTCCTTTAGGATTTTGATGGACTCCTGTCTCACATTGAGGTCTTTCAACCATTTGGAGTCTATTTTTGTGTGTGGTGTAAGGAAATGGTCCAGTTTCATTCTTCTGCATGTGGCTGTCCAATTTTCCCAACACCATTTGTTGAAAAGACTGTCTTTTTCCCATTGGACATTCTTTCCTGCTTTGTCAAAGATGAGTTGACCATAGAGTTGAGGGTCCATTTATGGGCTCTCTATTCTGTTCCATTGATCTATGTGTCTGTTTTTGTGCCAGTACCATACTGTCTTGATGATGACAGCTTTGTAGTAGAGCTGGAAGTC
>NW_022594275.1:0-1398 GCF_004348235.1 Phoca vitulina
CAACCTTGCTCTGGCTTTTGATGATTTCTTGGACCTTTGTAATTGTCGAGTAACTTGATTGCTCTTGATAGATCCTGGTTGTTGAGGGTGTGCTAAGACCTGTCACTGTTCCAAAAGGAGGGATCTCAGGTGGCACCTAGTTTCAGACTAATTGTAAGCCAGATCCTCAGGCAGCAGCTTTTCAAGGATGTGAATATATACAGTCTTGTGAGTCCACAATTGTAAACCCTGATGACTTCCAGAACAGGAGCTCTAGGGTGTCCTCTGGGCCACAGCATCAAAACTTGTGGCTTTAAAGCTATGGATAAGCTCCTTTCTGGGACGTATCAGCAAACTGTGGCAAGGCCAAGGGAGGATGTTCATATGGTATCTTCCTCCTCATGTTCCCTGGGAGCTCCTCTGTAACTTCTAGTTGTGTGACACCCCTGAAGCCTGCCCCTCAGACTAAAGCTCCAGGACAAGAAAATAGGCCTCTTCCACAAAGACTGGGGGCATGTTTCAGTCTGCTGTGTGTGCAGTGCCCTGGGGAAGATAGCCTGTCAAGCACTCTCTCTTTATTTCAGACCCTGCAATCCTTCCTGGCCACCAGAGCCAGGTGCCCAAGAGGCATCTCCTGTGTGGGCTGCATGTGCCTGCTGGCTGTGGCAGAACAGGCCACGCTGTGGTGCACGGGGACAGGGTGTGCAGTCAGCCTAGCTGGGATGGCCAGCTACAGCTGGGATGTGCCAAGTAAGGTCCTCCCACAGGAGTTAGTGGGCTGGGAGTGTGGGGCTTGCAAAAATGGTGCCCAGAAGCACTGTCACCCACAAGACAGGAGAATGCAAAAATGGTGCTTGCCAGCACCTTCGTCCCTATAGAGAGTCCCTACGAGTTCCTGCCTCTCTGGTAGAAGCTTGAAGATTAACAAATGAGTCTCCTTTGCATATGGTCTGGGCACCTTTCAAATTCTTACTTTGGGGCTGGGTCCCAGCTGAGTGTACATTTGTATGTGAGCCCATTTAGAGCAGATTTTCTTTTCCTTAAAGCCCTATGGTTCTTCAGGAAGTAAGCCCTATTTTTTTATAAGGCCAGATGCTTCAAAGGCTCATCTTTTTGGTATAGGGCCCAAGAATTGGGGTACCTGATGTGGGTCACAAATCCCTCACTCCTCAGGGACATCCTCTGTATTATGAGATCCTCCTGACTATGGGTCACCACACCTGTGGTAGGGTTTCTTGTGAGCCCATGTCTCTGCCTCTCCTACCTATCTCCATGTGGCCCTTTTATCCTTTGTTGTGGAGACACTGTTCAGCTAGGTTTCAGGTTCTTTTCAAAGGTAATTATTCCATATGTAGCTGTAGAATTGTATTCATGGGAGGAGGTGAGTTCAGGACCCTTCCATGCTGCCATCTTGACCCC
>NW_022594276.1:0-1008 GCF_004348235.1 Phoca vitulina
GCATTTTCAACTCTGCTTGAGTGCAAACCTGGGGAATGAGTCCCAGCAGAATTCCGAGGGAGAAATAAGCGTGGGCAGGAGGCAGATATCGACTCAACTCTTGTTTCGGGAAACTAGATCGGCTCTCCCGTGTGTGCGTGTAGTCCTAAATGCCATCCACCCAACGCAAAGGAACAAAAGTGCAGAGGACCCGTGCCTCAGCAATGATCGCCCTTACTGAGCGTGCACTTCATCTATTGTGTGTTTTTGTGAAAGCATGAGGAATGGAACCTAAACGTAACTAGGAGTGAGAAGCAGGCCTGGAAGGAAGGCTGCTGTCAACTCACCTCTTGTTTGAGGAGATTAGCACTGCTGTACCCTGTGTGCCTGGATGCCTAGTTCCCAGGCTACTAACACCAAGAATCAATGCTATAGAGTGACTGCGCTTTAGTTAACATTGTCGTTCCTGAAGCCAGGGGAATTTGACAGTCCTCGTGTATGAGAGCCTGGGGAAAGGGTCCCATACGTGAAATGGAGTGAGAAACAGGCCGGAGCGGAAGGCAGCTCTCAACTCACGTCTTGTTGATGAGGCTGGTACCCTTGCTCCGGGTGTGCCTGCAGGCCTAAAGCCAACCACCTAACTCAAAGGAACAACTCTGTAGAGAATTCCTGCTTCGGCTAAAGTAGCCATGCCGGAGGGTGGATGCATTTTGCTGTGTGCATGCGTGAGCGCACTGCAAGTGAGTCCACAACCATTTTCCGTGTGGGACTCAGGCCCCGGCAGAAGGCAGATCACGACTCCCCACTTGTTTCCTGAGGCTAGCACTGTGGCCCCACTTTTGCATGGAAGTCTAATAGCAAGCGTTCTTTTTTTTTTATTAAATTTTTTTATTGTTATGTTAATCCCCATACATTACATTGGTAGTTTTAGATATAGTGTTCCATGATTCATTGTTTGTGCATAACACCCAGTGCTCCATGCAGAACGTGCCCTCCTCAATACCCATCACCAGGCTAACCCATCCTCAC
>NW_022594276.1:1108-1395 GCF_004348235.1 Phoca vitulina
CCCCACTCCAGCAACCCTCAGTTTGTTTCCTGAGATTAAGAATTCCTCATACCAGTTAGGTCATATGATACATATCTTTCTCTGATTGACTTATTTCGCTCAGCATAACACCCTCCAGTTCCATCCACGTCGTTGCAAATGGCAAGATCTCATTCCTTTTGATGGCTGCATAATATTCCATCGTATATTATACGACATCTTCTTTATCCATGCATCTGTCGATGGACATCTTGGCTCTTTCCACAGTTTGGCTATTGTGGACATTGCTGCTATAAACATCGGGGTGC
>NW_022594277.1:0-1395 GCF_004348235.1 Phoca vitulina
AATGCAATCCCCATCAAAATACCATCCACTTTCTTCAAAGAAATGGAACAAATAATCCTAAAATTTGTATGGAACCAGAAAAGACCCCGCATAGCCAGAGGAATGTTGAAAAAGAAAAGCAAAGCTGGCGGCATCGCAATTCCGGACTTCCAGCTCTACTACAAAGCTGTCATCATCAAGACAGTATGGTACTGGCACAAAAACAGACACATAGATCAATGGAACAGAATAGAGAGCCCAGAAATGGACCCTCAACTCTATGGTCAACTCATCTTTGACAAAGCAGGAAAGAATGTCCAATGGAAAAAAGACAGTCTCTTCAACAAATGGTGTTGGGAAAATTGGACAGCCACATGCAGAAGAATGAAACTGGACCATTTCCTTACACCACACACAAAAATAGACTCCAAATGGTTGAAAGACCTCAATGTGAGACAGGAGTCCATCAAAATCCTAAAGGAGAACACAGGCAGCAACCTCTTCGACCTCAGCCGCAGCAACTTCTTCCTAGAAACATCGCCAAAGGCAAGGGAAGCAAGGGCAAAAATGAACTACTGGGACTTCATCAAGATAAAAAGCTTTTGCAAAGCAAAGGAAACAGTCAACAAAACCAAAAGACAACTGACAGAATGGGAGAAGATATTTGCAAATGACAATATCAGATAAAGGGCTAGTATCCAAAATCTATAAAGAACTCATCAAACTCAACACCCAAAGAACAAAGAATCCAATCAAGAAATGGGCAGAAGACATGAACAGACATTTTTCCAAAGAAGACATTCAAACGGCCAACAGACACATGAAAAAGTGTTCAATATCGCTCGGCATCAGGGAAATCCAAATCAAAACCTCAATGAGATACCACCTCACACCAGTCACAATGGCTAAAATTAACAAGTCAGGAAATGACAGATGTTGGCGGGGATGCGGAGAAAGGGGAACCCTCCTACACTGTTGGTGGGAATGCAAGCTGGTGCAGCCACTCTGGAAAACAGTATGGAGGTTCCTCAAAAAGTTGAAAATAGAGCTACCCTATGATCCAGCAATTGCACTACTGGGTATTTACCCCAAAGATACAAAAGTAGGGACCCGAAAGGCTACGTGCACCCCGATGTTTATAGCAGCAATGTCCACAATAGCCAAACTGTGGAAAGAGCCAAGATGTCCATCAACAGATGAATGGATAAAGAAGATGTGGTATATATATACAATGGAATATTATGCAGCCATCAAAAGGAATGAGATCTTGCCATTTGCAATGACGTGGATGGAACTGGAGGGTATTATGCTGAGCGAAATAAGTCAAACAGAGAAAGACATGTATCATATGACCTCACTGATATGAGGAATTCTTAATCTCAGGAAACAAACTGAGGGTTGCTAGAGTGGTGGGGG
>NW_022594278.1:0-1394 GCF_004348235.1 Phoca vitulina
CCAAAAAGGAATTAGAATTTTTCAAGTAGGATCTTCCATTCCTCTAAATTAAGCACAATTATCTGAAATTGTGTTATGTCAACCTGTAAGCTCTTTCTCAAATAGGTCAAGGTTATTATATAATTAAAGGCTTTTTTTCAAGATCTACGCTAGTGAGGGATGTTGAGGAAGATTAAAAATCGTGTCCAAGATACTTACATATTTCTGCAACATGCCACAATTTCTTGAAGTAAAAATAGCTACAAGTCATCTGAGGGTCCTCACTGTTTATCATTATCCAACCTTTTTGAGTGCCTACCAGATTCTTGTTACTTGTAAAGTCATCTCAATGCTTTGCTATCTCCCTTTAAAAAATCAAACTCCATGTACTCTGCTCTACAAATGGGAGACAAAAACAAGAAATACACAAGAAAGTATATGTGGGTATATCAATCTGTATATACGTACAGATACACAGACATACATGTATGCATGTGTATTGCTGTGTGTACACAAACATTCATACATACACACATGCATAAATATATATATTTGGGAAAGTCACTAGACTGATAATGCACCTAAAAGTGTGTGAAGCTGCGAAGGAGAATTCTGTAATATCTAGTAACTAGAACTCTGTAACTACCTAGTAACATGTGCTCTTTGAAGAGAATTAAAATCCTAAATGACATTCATGAATGGGCAAAATGTCCTCCAATGATAAAAGCATGGCTTTTGCAAGAGTCAAAAATGAAAATGTCTAGATGTTGATGACACAAATCAATTCGAGTAGCTTGCATCTGACCGGAAGACAGGATGTCCACAAGCAGGAAGGCATAAGACAACATCTTCAACATAGATAGTACGGTGTGTCTTGCTAAGTAACTGTGGAATAGACTTTGAGGTACAGAGACATAATAAGGGCTGTGGCACAAGGTTGTCTGGGGCCATATCGGGGCCGTGCCATCCACTGACTGTGGAACTTCAGGCACAGATTGTAGCCCATGTGCCTCACTTTCATCGTGAGGATGATAATAGTACAGTGGTTGTTGTGAAGTAGAAATTAGTTCATATATGAAACAGGCTTAGAATAGTGCCTGGTAACCACTCCACCAAGGGTTGCTGCTATAAGTTTTTGCTATAATTATCATTTGGTTGAAAAACAAATATATTTTTGGTAAGTACATGGTAACTCCTAGTTAGTCTTAGATAAAAGCCTGTAATTAGTGAAACTTATCAAAAGAGGTAAGCACCACACATCAGGTAGTATAAGGAATTACATGAAAAGTTTAATTTTCAATTATAACGTATATTTCTGCTGTTTGAAAAGAGTCCTAAGGATTTCCTTTACTGCTTTTGGTGTGGCACATTTTGCCTATGAATTGGACTAAGGGAAATTTTAGTTGATTTTGGCT
>NW_022594279.1:0-1394 GCF_004348235.1 Phoca vitulina
TGGGTATTTCCTGGACCATTCTCCATAATTTTTTGTATGTTTAAAATACTTAAATATTTTAGAAGTATTTCTTTTTTTTTTTTTTAGAGTTTTTTTTATTTATTTTTTTGACAGAGAGAGAGACAGCGAGAGAGGGAACACAAGCAGGGGGAGTGGGAGAGGGAGAAGCAGGCTTCCTGCAGAGCAGGGAGCCCAATGCTGGGCTCAATCCCAGGACTCTGGGATCATGACCTGAGCTGAAGGCAGACGCTTAACGACTGAGCCACCCAGGCGTCCCTTTTAGAAGTATTTCAAACATTGCAAACAATTTATGTATATTATCAAAAAGGAAGTTAGGGTGGTAAATAACTGAAGGCAAGTAACTTATCTAAGAACAAAACAATAATGGAGAGTCCGCCTACTTAGTCACTAAAAATTATAATTTTAAAAATACCTCAAACACATTAAATGCATCGGAGAGAATATTAGACAAAATTATAGACAGAGTAATCAGAAATATGTAAGAGGTGCCTACAAATAAAAAGACTTGGAATGCTCAAAAATGATGGCAAAATTATGAATTATTTCTTTGCCCTATTTACTAAAATAAACTTCCTAGTTACATTCTAAAAGAAATATTATTTTAAATATTATAGAGGTCCTTGATAGCATTAGGTCAGAAAAATTTGAAACAAAAAACCAAAGAGAATAAAGAAATACAGAGGAACATGTATAATTCATTTTGGACATATTTTCTTTCCATTACATATATTTGTTCTTATATGTGGGTCCCAAGTGTGAGTTCCCTGGACTTCCTGTAGGTGATATCCCCTAGCAGCAGGGCATGCCCACTTTTGCACGTCTCACACAAAGTTGACTCTTCATGTGTGATTCATTCCTATCCAGCCTGACTTAACTGACAATATGGCCTGTTAATGGGAATCTGTCACCAGCATGAGGTTTACTTTAAGCTTAATCACACCACCCTTTGGCATTTTGTTTTCCACAATAAATCATTTGCATTTACTAGAACAAAATGAAAGATTTCCCACAAGTCCTCTATTCCTCCTTTGATCTCATAGAGGAATTTCAAATGGTTTCCATCACATCTAAAAATGGATGAGACCACTACACTAAACGCTACCCATCTCCAAAAAGTATTCTAACACTCAGAAGTTTTTAGTGGGAGATGAGTACATTTAGTGTTGACGCAGTGATAGAAGTTACTGAGGTGGCACTTAGGTCTGCTCTCCCAGCAGCCTGATCATATTTCTTGGATGATTCCCCTCATCCCATCATGTTTGTTCAAAAACATGTGGGTGGACAAAGGACAGTGCTTTTGGGTTACCATACATATTCATGATCTCACACAGTCCTAATATTGCTTCCACTACCAGTTAAATTCAGATTCTTGG
>NW_022594280.1:0-1393 GCF_004348235.1 Phoca vitulina
CAACCTTGCTCTGGCTTTTGATGATTTCTTGGACCTTTGTAATTGTCAAGTAACTTGATTGCTCTTGATAGATCCTGGTTGTTGAGGGTGTGCTAAGACCTGTCACTGTTCCAGAAGGAGGGATCTTGGGTGGCACCTAGTTTCAGACTAATTGTAAGCCAGATCCTCAGGCAGCAGCTTTTAAAGGATGTGAATGTATACAGTCTTGTGAGTCCACAATTGTAAACCCTGACGACTTCCAGAACAGGAGCTCTAGGGGTGTCCTCTGGGCAACAGCACCAAAAAGTGTGGCTTTATAGCTATGTGTAAGCTCCTTTCTGGGACGTATCAGCAAACTGTGGCAAGGCCAAGGGAGGATGTTAATATGGTATCTTCCTACTCATGTTCCCTGGGAGCTCCTCTGTAACTTCTAGCTGTGTGACACCCCTGAAGCCTGCCCCTCAGACTAAAGCTCCAGGACAAGAAAATAGGCCTTTTCCACAAAGACTGGGGGCATGCTTCAGTCTGCTGTTTGTGCAGTGCCCTGGGGAAGATAGCCTGTCAAGCACTCTCTATTTCAGACCCTGCAATCCTTCCTGGCCACCAGAGCCAGGTGCCCAAGAGGCATCCCCTGTGTGGGCTGCACGTGCCTGCTGGCTGTG
Source organism: Phoca vitulina (assembly GCF_004348235.1). Taxonomy (NCBI): domain Eukaryota; kingdom Metazoa; phylum Chordata; class Mammalia; order Carnivora; family Phocidae; genus Phoca; species Phoca vitulina. The sequence goes on from NW_022594280.1 coordinate 642, forward strand.
GCAGAACAGGCCACGCTGTGGTGCACGGGGACAGGGTGCAGTCAGCCTAGCTGGGATGGCCAGCTACAGCTGGGATGTGCCAAGTAAGGTCCTCCCACAGGAGTTAGTGGGCTGGGAGTATGGGGGTTGCAAAAAGGGTGCCCAGAAGCACTGGCGCCCACAAGACAGGAGAATGCAAAAATGGTGCTTGCCAGCACCTTCGTCCCTATAGAGAGTCCCTACGAGTTCCTGCCTCTCTGGTAGAAGCTTGAAGATTAACAAATGAGTCTCCTTTGCATATGGTCTGGGCACCTTTCAAATTCTTACTTTGGGGCTGGGTCCCAGCTGAGTGTACATTTGTATGTGAGCCCATTTAGAGCAGATTTTCTTTTCCTTAAAGCCCTATGGTTCTTCAGGAAGTAAGCCCTATTTTTTTATAAGGCCAGATGCTTCAAAGGCTCATCTTTTTGGTATAGGGCCCAAGAATTGGGGTACCTGATGTGGGTCACAAATCCCTCACTCCTCAGGGACATCCTCTGTATTATGAGATCCTCCTGACTATGGGTCACCACACCTGTGGTAGGGTTTCTTGTGAGCCCATGTCTCTGCCTCTCCTACCTATCTCCATGTGGCCCTTTTATCCTTTGTTGTGGAGACACTGTTCAGCTAGGTTTCAGGTTCTTTTCAAAGGTAATTATTCCATATGTAGCTGTAGAATTGTATTCATGGGAGGAGGTGAGTTCAGGACCCTTCCATGCTGCCATCTTGACCCC
>NW_022594281.1:0-1392 GCF_004348235.1 Phoca vitulina
GTTCCATGCTCATGGATTGGAAGAACAAATATTGTGAAGATGTCAATCCTACCTAGAGCAATCTACACATTCAATGCAATCCCCATCAAAATACCATCCACTTTCTTCAAAGAAATGGAACAAATAATCCTAAAATTTGTATGGGACCAGAAAAGACCCCGCATAGCCAGAGGAATGTTGAAAAAGAAAAGCAAAGCTGGTGGCATCACAATTCCGGACTTCAAGCTCTATCACAAAGCTGTCATCATCAAGACAGTATGGTACTGGCACAAAAACAGACACATAGATCAATGGAACAGAATAGAGAGCCCAGAAACGGACCCTCAACTCTATGGTCAACTAATCTTCAACAAAGCAGGAAAGAATGTCCAATGGAAAAAAGACAGTCTCTTTCACAAATGGTGTTGGGAAAATTGGACAGCCACATGCAGAAGAATGAACCTGGACCATTTCCTTACACCACACACAAAAATAGACTCAAAATGGTTGAAAGACCTCAATGTGAGACAGGAGTCCATCAAAATCCTAAAGGAGAACACAGGCAGCAACCTCTTCGACCTCAGCCGCAGCAACTTCTTCCTAGAAACATCGCCAAAGGCAAGGGAAGCAAGGGCAAAAATGAACTGTTGGGACTTCATCAAGATGAAAAGCTTTTGCAGACCAAAAGAAACAGTGAACAAAACCAAAAGATAGCCAACAGAATGGGAGAAGATATTTGCGAATGACATATCAGATAAAGGGCTAGTATCCAAAATCTATAAAGAACTTCTTAAACTCAACACCCAAAGAACAAATGATCCAATCAAGAAATGGGCAGAAGACATGAACAGACATTTTTCCAAAGGAGACATCCAAATGGCCAACAGACACATGAAAAAGTGCTCAATATCGCTCGGCATCAGGGAAGTTCAAATCAAATCCTCCATGAGATACCACCTCAGACCAGTCAGAATGGCTAAAATTAACAAGTCAGGAAACAACAGATGTTGGCAGGGATGCGGAGAAAGGGGAACCCTCCTACACTGTTGGTGGGAGTGCAAGCTGGTGCAGCCACTCTGGAAAATGTGTGGAGGTTCCTCAAAAAGTTGAAAATGGAGCTACCATATGATCCAGCAATTGCACTACTGGGTATTTACGCCAAAGATACAAATGTAGGGATCCGAAGGGGTACATGAACCCCGATGTTTATAGCAGCAATGTCCACAATAGCCAAACTGTGGAAAGAGCCAAGATGTCCATCAACAGATGAATGGATAAAGAAGATGTGGTGTGTATACATACAATGGAATATTATGCAGCCATCAAAAGGAATGAAATTTTGCCATTTGCAACGACGTGGATGGAACTGGAGAGTATTATGCTGAGCGAAATAAGTCAATCAGAGAAAGACAT
>NW_022594282.1:0-1392 GCF_004348235.1 Phoca vitulina
AACTACCAAGACTGAAACAGGAAGAAATTCACAACATGAATAACGAGATTAAAGCAGTGATCAAAAACCTCCCCAAAAAACAAGAGTCCAGGGCCTGATGGATTCCCTGGGGAATTCTACCAAACATTCAAAGAAGAAATAATACCTATTCTCCTGAAGCTGTTTCAAAAAAAAAGAAACAGAAGGAAAGCTTCCAGACTCATTGTATGAGGCCAGCATTACCTTAATCCCCAAACCAGGCAAAGACTCCATCAAAAGGAGAATTTCAGACCAATATCCCTGATGAATATGGATTCCAAAATCCTCAACAAAATCCTAGCTAATAGGATCCAACAATACATTAAAAGAATCATCCACCATGGCCAAGTGGGATTTATACCTGGGATTCAAGGGTGGTTCAACATTCACAAATCACTCATTGTGATAGAACACATTAATAAGAGGAGAGAGAAGAACCATATGTTCCTCTCAACTGATGCAGAAAAAAACATTTGACAAAATACAGCATCCTTTCCTGATTAAAACTCTTCAGAGTATAGGGATAGAGGGAACATTCCTCACGTTCATAAAGACCATCAATGAAAAACCCACATTGAATATCATCCTCAATGGGGAAAAGCTGAGAGCCTTTCCCTTAAGATCAGAAACACAACAAGGATGCCCACTCTGGTCACTATTGTTCAACATTGTGTTAGAAGACCTAGCAACAGCAATCAGACAACAAAAAGAAACAAAAGGTATTCAAATTGGCAAAGAAAAAGCCAAATTCTCCCTCTTCGCAAATGACATGATACTTTATGTGGTAAATCCAAAAGACTCCACCCCCAAATTACTAGAACTCATATAGCAACTCAGTAATGTGGCAGGATACAAAATCAATGCACAGAAATCAGTTGCTTTCTTATACACTAACAATGCAACTGTAGAAAAATTGGAGAAATGATTCCATTTACAATAGCACCAAAAAGCATACGATACCTTGGAATAAACCTAACCAAAGAGGTAAAGGATTTATACTCTAGGAACTACAGAACACTCATGAAAGAAATTGAAGAAGACACAAAAAGATGGAAAAATATTCCATGCTCATGGATCAGAAGAATAAACATTGTTAAAATGTCTATGCTACCCAGAGCAATCTATACCTTCAATGCCATCCCAATCAAAATTCCAATGACATTTTGCAAAGTGCTGGAACAAACAATTCTAAAATTTGTATGGAATCAGAAAAGACCCAGAATCACCAAGGATATGTTGAAAAAGAAAAACAAAGTTGGGGGCATCATGTTGCCCGATTTCAAGCTATATTACAAAGCAGTGATCACCAAGACAGCATGGTACTGGCACAAAAACAGACATATAGACCAATGGAACAGAATAGAGAGCCCAGAT
>NW_022594283.1:0-1392 GCF_004348235.1 Phoca vitulina
GTTTTGCTCTCACATGAGTCTTCCTGGCCAAAATAAATCCTTTTCCAATAAAAATCTTTGAGATCCTTACCTCTAAGACAGGATCAGGACCCCAGGGGTTTATAAAGAGAATCACCATGGAGAAACATCCCTCGGGGGTGAGCGACAGGGGGTCACATAGCTTCATTTTTGGTCCTGGGTTGAGGCTGATGCTCAGGAATCCCAGGGGGAGTCTCTGTCCCCATGGACAGCTCAGCCCCCATCACCTTTGGGTTCCAGTCAGGGCCTGAGGCTGATCGGTACCTCGATTCTGGGACCCCAGGCTCAGTGCTGCTCCCTTGGAGCTCAAGGCCCATGGGGGACATGAGACACACCCTCCCTGTGCTCTCAGTCCTGGGCTGTCCCTCCCTCAGTCACCCCATTGACAACTCCAGGCAGGCTGCACTCTGATGGAAAGTCTTCTGTCCAAACCCAGGGCCACAGGGCCTGTGACTTCAGGTGACACCTTCCCCCTTATCTCTACCTTGCCAACACTCACATGTGGGACCTTTAACAGAAACTTCTGGGTCCAATTGGCCTTGGGTAGGAGATATCCATTCCTGTAGTCATGGCTGGCTGAATGAATAAAGGTTCCATCCTGAACATGCTGGACACAGTTGTAGGGACTAGAGCTGAGCTCACCCCAGAGAGTGGTCTGACCCCAAATCCCTCTGTCCTGGATGCTCTGCTGTGTTTAATTTTCTCAGCAGGATGGTTCTGAGTTCATTGGAACAGGCCCCTCAAGGGGTTTCACTGGGCACCACGTTGACCTTTCCTACCTGGGAACCAGACACATGGTACAAATAAGTGATTTTAGACAAAGACTATAAAGCCGTATTCTGAGAACAGAAGGCATTTCTGTACCACTGTTTTCCACCCAGATTCTCTCTGCACTAAGCACAGATCTGGGGAAAGTACACTCCTGATTGTACCTGCATCTTCACACTGACATTGTCGTTGAGTTTAAATCGATCTTACTGAATAGAATTACGTATAAAATATCACACGTTCATCTTAAGTACGAGGTTGGCTCTGTGGTGACTGACACATAAACTCTGTCACTAGGTCCCTGTCAGAGCATCTACAGCTGTCAGTCCTTTCTTCCTAGAACTTCCAGCACCTTTGTGCTTTGAGCTCTGAGGTCAGGGCCACACACACTCACGTGGCAGGGCTCCTGCAGACTCATGTCTGTGCTGGGAGGACGGAGCCGAGGAGGGAATCCCTGGCCAGTGTGTGGACAACTGTTGTTTCAAACAGTTTGGAACAGTGACAGGTGACAAAGATGATCATTGTATAACCCTCTAGGAATGCACGGGACAGCTTCTATACACAATCTGGAGAGAATCATTCCCTGTCTCCTCAGTGCTGTGGGGA
>NW_022594284.1:0-1391 GCF_004348235.1 Phoca vitulina
CCATCCAGGGCTCAGCCCTCAGCATCCCAGGTTCCTCCCCAGCTGGGTCCTCAGGCAATGACCTCCAGGGAAGAAGGATTTGGGGTGGGTCTGTGTCACTGTGGTATTGTTATGGTTATGGTAGTTGTTACTACCACAGCATTACAGAGCCCATCAAAAACCCCGATCAGGGAATCCCAGCCATGGCCCTGCCCTGGGCGCAGCAGGGACACCATCCCTGGATTTTGTTCATGGCCACATCAGCGGTCTGGCTGGACCGTCCATCCCAGTGCTCTGGGATCCCCTAAGTCTGGTCCAAACCTGACCTCTCCTGGAGACCCCCAGGACCCTCCATCCACACTGTAAATCTGGGGGCTTCTGGAAGAGCACACTCTCCCCCAGGCCAGTCCTTGGCATATCTGGGCACATAACCCGAGTCTGGGAGAGACTGCCCGAAGGAGACAGCCTGACCCCCCAGGGCTGCCCCCATAGCCCAGATCCACCAGGAGCCCCCAGAGTACCCGGAGCAGCCCCCACACCCCCTGTGCCCCGCCCATGGAGGTTTGGCATCTCCCTACCACTGCAGGGGGGGCCTCACCTACTCCCTGGGGGACAGGGCTGGAGAGGGCACCCAGACCGCCCCCACCTGCCCAGGACTGTAGGGCAGGGGCCCAGGACACCTGTGCAGACAGGCCCAGGGCCTGGACCGGGGCCTCCAGCAGGAAGGGGTCCTTCCCCACCCGCCAGGCTTTTTGACAAGGAACTTCCCACTGTGTAACTACGTACGCTACAACCACAGTGACTGACCCAGAGCAAAACCCAGCCCGGACCCGGGGCCCTCAAGCCTGGCTCCTGAGGGTCCCAGGGCTGGCTGCCCACCACTGCTCAGCTGCTGACGGCCAGGGGTCCGTCCCCAGAGCCCCAGACCTCTGTCTCCATCTGGGAGGTGCGGAGATTGCCCTGTGCACAAAATACCCTCTGTAGCCGCCCCCTCTCCCCCCTGCACCAGCTCAGCTCCAGGTCCCAGCCTGTAAGACCCTGCGGCATCTTCTCCTCCCACAGGTAAGACGGAGGACAAGGGGCCCCTCACACCACCCCCGCCTGGCCAGATGCTGCCTGGTGGGGGACAAGACCGGGATGCTGCTCACACTGGTGACCCGCCACAGGGACAGAGCTGGGGCCGGGGTGCCCCGAGGACAACGTGGGGCACAAGGGCTGGGAAGCATGGTCTGGATGGGCAGAGCAGGTGGACAAAGGTCCCTGAAGCCCCAGCGAGTTAGGGACCACACGGGGGGCCGTGTGCCCAGCAAAAGAGCATGTGAAGGAGCCCCTCCTCCGAGATGGGCAGGGCTCAGGGGAGGGTCAGGGTCCCAGGGCAGCGCCCAGCCCAGGAGACAAGGAGCAAACGCACC
>NW_022594285.1:0-1390 GCF_004348235.1 Phoca vitulina
CTACCAAACATTTCAAGAAGAATTAATACCTATTCTTCTGAAACTGTTCCAAAAAATAGAAATGGAAGGAAAACTTCCAAACTCATTTTATTAGGCCACCATTCCCTTGATCCCAAAACCAGACAAAGACCCCATCAAAAAGGAGAATTACAGACCAATATCCTTGATGAACATGGATTGAAAAATTCTCACCAAAATACTAGCCAATAGGATCCAACAGTACATTAAAAGGATTATTCACCACGACCAAGTGGGATTTATCCCTGGGCTGCAAGGTTGGTTCAACATCTGCAAATCAGTCAATGTGATACAATACATTAATAAAAGAAAAAACAAGAACCGTATGATCCTCTCAATAGATGCAGAAAAAGCATTTGACAAAGTACAGCATCCTTTCTTGATCAAAACTCTTCAGAGTATAGGGATAGAGGGTACATACCTCAATATCATAAAACCCATCTGTGAACAACCTACAGTGAATATCATTCTCAATGAGGAAAAACTGAGAGCTTTTCCCCTAAGGTCAGGAACGCAGCAGGGATGTCCACTATCACCACTGCTATTCAACATAGTATTAGAAGTCCTAGCCACAGCAATCAGACGACAAAAAGAAAGAAAAGGCATCCAAATTGGCAAAGAAGAAGTCAAACTCTCACTCTTTGCAGATGATATGATACTTTATGTGGAAAACCCAAAAGACTCCACCCCAAAACTGCTAGAACTCAGACAGGAATTCAGTCAAGTGGCAGGATATAAAATCAATGCACAGACATCAGTGGCATTCCTATACACCAACAACAAGACAGAAGAAAGAGAAAGTAAGGAGTTGATCCCATTTACAATTGCACCCCAAACCATAAGATACCTAGGAATAAATCTAACCAAAGAGGCAAAGGATCTGTACTCAGAAAACCACAAAATACTCATGAAAGAAATGGAGGAAGACACAAAGAAATGGAAAAACATTCCATGCTCATGGATTGGAAGAACAAATATTGTGAAGATGTCAATGCTACCTAGAGCAATCTACACATTCAATGCAATCCCCATCAAAATACCATCCACTTTTTTCAAAGAAATGGAACAAATAATCCTAAAATTTGTATGGAACCAGAAAAGACCCTAAATAGCCAGAGGAATGTTGAAAAAGAAAAGCAAAGCTGGTGGCATCACAATTCTGGACTTCCAGCTCTATTACAAAGCTGTCATCATCACGACAGTATGGTACTGGCACAAAAACAGACACATAGATCAATGGAACACGATAGAGAGCCCAGAAATGGACCCTCAACTCCATGGTCAACTAATCTTTGACAAAGTAGGAAAGAATGTCCAATGGAAATAAGACAGTCTCTTCAACAAATGGTGTTGGGAAAATTGGACAGCCACA
>NW_022594286.1:0-1390 GCF_004348235.1 Phoca vitulina
ACTTGGTCATGGTGAATAATCCTTTTAATGTACTGTTGGATCCTATTGGCTAGTATTTTGGTGAGAATTTTTGCATCCATGTTCATCAGGGATATTGGTCTGTAATTCTCCTTTTTGATGGGGTCTTTGTCTGGTTTGGGGATCAAGGTAATGGTGGCCTAATAAAATGAGTTTGGAAGTTTTCCTTCCATTTCTATTTTTTGGAACAGTTTCAGAAGAATAGGTATTAATTCTTCTTGAAATGTTTGGTAGAATTCCCCTGGGGAGCCATCTGGCCCTGGGCTTTTGTTTTTTCTGAGATTTTTGATGACTGCTTCAATTTCCTTAGTGGTTATAGGTCTGTTCAGGTTTTCTATTTCTTCCTGGTTCAGTTTTGGTAGTTGATACATCTCTAGGAATGCATCCATTTCTTCCAGGTTATCTAATTTGCTGGCATAGAGTTGCTCATAATATGTTCTTATAATTGTTTGTATTTCTTTGGTGTTGGTTGTGATCTCTCGTCTTTCATTCATGATTTTGTTGATTTGGGTCATTTCTCTTTTCTTTTTGATAAATCTGGCCAGGGGTTTATCAATCTTGTTAATTCTTTCAAAGAACCAGCTCCTAGTTTTGTTGATCTGATCTACTGTTCTTTTAGTTTCTATTTCATTGATTTCTGCTCTGATCTTTATTATTTCTCTTCTCCTGCTGGGTTTAGGCTTTAGTTGCTGTTCTTTCTCCAGCTCCTTTAGGTGTAGGGTTAGGTTGTGTATTTGAGAACTCTTGTTTCTGGAGAAAGGCTTGTATTGCTATATACTTTCCTCTTAGGACTGCCTTTGCTGCATCCCAAAGATTTTGAATAGTTGTGTTTTCATTTTCATTGGTTTCCATGAATTTTTTAAATTCTTCTTTAATTTCCTGGTTGACCCATTCATTCTTTAGTAGGATGCTCTTGAGCCTCCATGTATTTGAGTTCTTTCCGACTTTCCTCTTGTGATTGAGTTCTAGTTTCAAAAGAAGTGTGGTCTGAAAATAGGCAGGGGATGATCCCAATTTTTGGTACCAGTTGAGACCTGATTTATGACCTAGGATGTGATGTATTCTGGAGAATGTTCCATGGGCACTAGAGAAGAATGTGTATTCCATTGCTTTGGGATGGAATGTTCTGAATATGTCTGTGAAGTCCATTTGGTCCAGTGTGTCATTTAAAGTCTTTATTTCCTTGTTGATCTTTTGCTCAGATGATCTGTCCATTTCAGTGAGGGGGGTGTTAAAGTCCCCCACTATTACTGTATTGTTGTCGATGTGTTTCTTTGCTTTTGTTATTAGTTGCCTTATATAATTGGCTGCTCCCATGTTAGGGACATAGATATTTACAATTGTTAGATCTTCTTGTTGGATAGACCCTTTA
>NW_022594287.1:0-1390 GCF_004348235.1 Phoca vitulina
CTACCAAACATTTCAAGAAGAATTAATACCTATTCTTCTGAAACTGTTCCAAAAAATAGAAATGGAAGGAAAACTTCCAAACTCATTTTATTAGGCCACCATTCCCTTGATCCCAAAACCAGACAAAGACCCCATCAAAAAGGAGAATTACAGACCAATATCCTTGATGAACATGGATTGAAAAATTCTCACCAAAATACTAGCCAATAGGATCCAACAGTACATTAAAAGGATTATTCACCACGACCAAGTGGGATTTATCCCTGGGCTGCAAGGTTGGTTCAACATCTGCAAATCAGTCAATGTGATACAATACATTAATAAAAGAAAAAACAAGAACCGTATGATCCTCTCAATAGATGCAGAAAAAGCATTTGACAAAGTACAGCATCCTTTCTTGATCAAAACTCTTCAGAGTATAGGGATAGAGGGTACATACCTCAATATCATAAAACCCATCTGTGAACAACCTACAGTGAATATCATTCTCAATGAGGAAAAACTGAGAGCTTTTCCCCTAAGGTCAGGAACGCAGCAGGGATGTCCACTATCACCACTGCTATTCAACATAGTATTAGAAGTCCTAGCCACAGCAATCAGACGACAAAAAGAAAGAAAAGGCATCCAAATTGGCAAAGAAGAAGTCAAACTCTCACTCTTTGCAGATGATATGATACTTTATGTGGAAAACCCAAAAGACTCCACCCCAAAACTGCTAGAACTCAGACAGGAATTCAGTCAAGTGGCAGGATATAAAATCAATGCACAGACATCAGTGGCATTCCTATACACCAACAACAAGACAGAAGAAAGAGAAAGTAAGGAGTTGATCCCATTTACAATTGCACCCCAAACCATAAGATACCTAGGAATAAATCTAACCAAAGAGGCAAAGGATCTGTACTCAGAAAACCACAAAATACTCATGAAAGAAATGGAGGAAGACACAAAGAAATGGAAAAACATTCCATGCTCATGGATTGGAAGAACAAATATTGTGAAGATGTCAATGCTACCTAGAGCAATCTACACATTCAATGCAATCCCCATCAAAATACCATCCACTTTTTTCAAAGAAATGGAACAAATAATCCTAAAATTTGTATGGAACCAGAAAAGACCCTAAATAGCCAGAGGAATGTTGAAAAAGAAAAGCAAAGCTGGTGGCATCACAATTCTGGACTTCCAGCTCTATTACAAAGCTGTCATCATCACGACAGTATGGTACTGGCACAAAAACAGACACATAGATCAATGGAACACGATAGAGAGCCCAGAAATGGACCCTCAACTCCATGGTCAACTAATCTTTGACAAAGTAGGAAAGAATGTCCAATGGAAATAAGACAGTCTCTTCAACAAATGGTGTTGGGAAAATTGGACAGCCACA
>NW_022594288.1:0-85 GCF_004348235.1 Phoca vitulina
GAGGCAGGAGAGGATCTGCTGGGACATTGATGCTTCTTCAGGAGTTAGTTTCAGAAGAATCTCTCCCTTCTGCCAGTGTCTGTTT
>NW_022594288.1:185-1390 GCF_004348235.1 Phoca vitulina
TTCCCATCTGGGATCTGTGTTTCTGTGGCAATGAGATGATTCTAGTCTGGGAGGCAGGAGAGGATCTGCTGGGACATTGATGCTTCCTCAGGAGTTACTTTCAGAAGAATCTCTCCCTTCTGCCAGTGTCTGTTTGGGTCTGCCTGTGACCTTGGGAATGCTGTCACCATGTCCATCCATGATGGAGGTCACCTAGGTTTTTGAAGTGACATAAATTGATTTAACATCAAGATACTGGAAACACTCTGGCTGTCACTTCCCTCAGATCATCTACAGTCTTTAGCTGCTTGGTGGCAGCAGGTGATCCAACGCCTGTTACTTAAATGTTCTATTATATCACAGTTCAGGGTAGAGACAAATTGGTTACAGCCTTGAGTCAGTACTTGGGAGGAAAGCTCACAAAGAGAGTCAGAATATATCCTTCGCATATGTCACCATCAGTATCATAGTCCTGGGGAAGCTGGGAGGTGGGACATTGAGAGAAACCAGTCTTCAGAGGTCCATAGAACACAGGTAGGTGGGCTTTATCCCACGTCCACCTTCCATGGCATGTGCATGTGTTTTATTTCTTGAATGTGTCCTTTGCCATGTTGTGAAGTCATTCCTAAACCAAAGCCTCCATCCCTTTTAGCTGATGGAAAGTTCCTTGATTTGGGTTTCCATCCTGAGTTGTACCAGCTTTCATGTCCAGGGGCTGAGACATACACCTGACAGCTGTCTGGTGGGACAACTGTGCATGGTGTGGCTCAGACTCAAACAACACATGGTCGTCACATCCACAGTCTCCTGGCAAGGTTGAGAAAACAGCGTCCTCAAGGTAAAATTACACAAACTCTCAGAGATGCATGGACTCCGTTGTCCAAAGAAACTCCCACTGGCACTGATGGGACTTGGGTCCCATGCTTTCTGCTGTGGGGACATTTAAAAAAAGTTCATATATCGTATCCATCCTCAACCAACACAGTCAGGCTGCCTCTGCACTCTCAGTTTTTGACAGCTTCTTTTCACTTTTAGGAAATTCAGTCTAATAGAAGAAAAACTTCGACACCTGCTGGATGAGTACAGGACTTGTGTTCTGTCTCCAGATCCCCCAGTTTCCATCCCTGAATGCTTTCCGTGCATCAGGAAGACTGCCAACTTGCCATACCATCCAACATGCACCTGCTTCCCCTGTACGGAGACATGGTGTGGTGTTAATAGTGTTC
>NW_022594289.1:0-1389 GCF_004348235.1 Phoca vitulina
CTGTTTAGCATCATGGCTTTGGAAATTATTCCCTGTGATCCCTTATCTGTACAAATAAAGCCAACTTTGTGGGTACCAGCGCTCTGCCTGGGTAGTCTCTGTCTCTACCTCACCGAGGAGCCAACCCACTTTGGTCCAGTTACAAAGGGGCTGCTCCTCACTCCTCACTGCCTCCCAGGGGACTTCCTGTGGCCTCCAACTGTTTCATTCACAACAGAGCAAGTGTCTCACCTTCTCCAGCCCGACAGTGCCCGCCACCCTCCTATTCCCTCTGAGATTCTCCACTGCAAGCACTTATGGGGAGGGGTCCCTCGGGGTGCCCAGACCTGCTGACTCTGTTACAACAGAGGGAAGATGTGGGGTCCCGACAGCTGAGTCTAGAATATGCACTCTAGCTCAGGGGACCCCAAACACCCTCCAGGATGTGCCTCCCAGTCATCCTCAGTCTGCAGAACTAGGAATGGGTTGCCCAGTGTTGCTGGGTTTGCGGGGACCCTCTGTTCTGTCCAGGTTCCTGGCCCAGGCTGCTCAGTGAAGCATCAACACCACACAACAGGGAAAGACTCCTGATGCTCTTACATGTGAGGAGCCATGCCCTCCAGGAACAGGCTCAACACTTTACAAGATGTTTGCCTATCTGTCTGATCTGGGGGTGCAAAGCTAGCCCACCTCTCCCTGTGAGTTTTCTTAATGCTTACTGCTGAAAAAGAGAACAGTACAAGATTTACAAGAGTTTCAAGGACAGGGTTGGAACTTTCTCCCACTTTGGCCAGCACAGTGAGTGTGCAGAGAGCAGGGCTGTGAGCCAGGCTGTGGTTCCCTTCCCTGCTCAGGCCAGATCTGCTGAGCCTCAGTGTCCTCATCTGTAAAAGGGGCTGAGATGGTCCCTTCTGACTCCATCCATTCTCATCCAGGGCATCACCTGTGTGGGCAGCTTGGGGAGGAGGAAGGAGTGTTCTCCTAGGAGGCACAGATCTGCCGGGTGGTGGAGCCACATACTAGTGCTGGTGCCCAGGCATGGGAAGTACCACTGGGAACTTCTGTAACACCTGCCCAATCAGGTACAGCCACCTTCATGCCTCTGTCCACGGGCTGTGGGGAGATTCAGTCGCTATTATGTGAGTCAGTCCCGGAACTGCATGAAGCTTTTCTGGACGGACCCACGACAAATGCCCAACCTCTGGCATCTTCTCCAGCCTGGGCTCTCAGAGTAAACAGTGAGCCTGTGTCTCTTCTCACTGTGATTCTTCTGAAGCTGAGAGAAAGAAAGACATTGTCCCACCTCCCTGCCCTGAGTGCCTTGGTCCACAGGAAAGGAAGGGAACGTAAGCTTCATGAGAGAGGAGCCCTTGTCTGTTTTGTTCCCTGCTGCTTCCCCAGCACCCAGAG
>NW_022594290.1:0-1389 GCF_004348235.1 Phoca vitulina
CTGTTTAGCATCATGGCTTTGGAAATTATTCCCTGTGATCCCTTATCTGTACAAACAAAGACAACTTTGTGGGTACCAGCGCTCCCCCTGGGCAGTCTCTGTCTCTACCTCACCAAGGAGCCAACCCACTTTGGTCCAGTTACAAAGGGGCTGCTCCTCACTCCTCACTGCCTCCCAGGGGACTTCCTGTGGCCTCCAACTGTTTCATCCACAACAGAGCAAGTGTCTCACCTTCTCCAGCCCGACAGTGCCCGCCACCCTCCTATTCCCTCTGAGATTCTCCACTGCAAGCACTTATGGGGAGGGGTCCCTCGGGGTGCCCAGACCTGCTGACTCTGTTACAACAGAGGGAAGATGTGGGGTCCCGACAGCTGAGTCTAGAATATGCACTCTAGCTCAGGGGACCCCAAACACCCTCCAGGATGTGCCTCCCAGTCATCCTCAGTCTGCAGAACCAGGAATGGGCTGCCCAGTGTTGCTGGGATTGTCCAGCCCCTCTGTTCTGTCCAGGTTCCTGGCCCAGGCTGCTCAGTGAAGGATCAACACCACACAACAGGGAAAGACTCCTGATGCTCTTACATGTGAGGAGCCATGCCCTCCAGGAACAGGCTCAACACTTTACAAGATGTTTGCATATCTGTCTGATCTGGGGGTGCAAAGCTAGCCCACCTCTCCCTGTGAGTTTTCTTAATGCTTACTGCTGAAAAAGAGAACAGTACAAGATTTACAAGAATTTCAAGGACAGGGTTGGAACTTTCTCCCACTTTGGCCAGCACAGTGAGTGTGCAGAGAGCAGGGCTGTGAGCCAGGCTGTGGTCCCCTTCCCTGCTCAGGCCATCTGTGCTGAGCCTCAGTGTCCTCATCTGTAAAAGGGGCTGAGATGGTCCCTTCTGACTCCATCCATTCTCATCCAGGGCATCGCCTGTGTGGGCAGCTTGGGGAGGAGGAAGGAGTGTTCTCCTAGGAGGCACAGATCTGCCCGGTGGTGGAGCCACGTACTAGTGCTGGTGCCCAGGCATGGGAAGTACCACTGGGAACTTCTGTAACACCTGCCCAATCAGGTACAGCCACCTTCATGCCTCTGTCCACGGGCTGTGGGGAGATCCAGTCGCTATTATGTGAGTCAGTCCCGGAACTGCATGAAGCTTTTCTGGACAGACCCACGACAAATGCCCAACCTCTGGCATCTTCTCCAGCCTGGGCTCTCAGAGTAAACAGTGAGCCTGTGTCTCTTCTCACTGTGATTCTTCTGAAGCTGAGAGAAAGAAAGACATTGTCCCACCTCCCTGCCCTGAGTGCCTTGGTCCACAGGAAAGGAAGGGAATGTAAGCTTCATGAGAGAGGAGCCCTTGTCTGTTTTGTTCCCTGCTGCTTCCCCAGCACCCAGAG
>NW_022594291.1:0-1389 GCF_004348235.1 Phoca vitulina
CCTGGAAAGAATAGTCCCTGTAGAGTCAGCTTCTCTGCTGCAGGGCCATTCTCCTCCTGCATCTGCGCTTCATTTCCCAAATTCTCCTCCTGCACCTGTGCTTCATTTTCTTCATTCGTCCACTCAGGCTGATACCTGATGATGAGAACACAAAAAGCTACCAGGGAATAAGATATCAGGGTCCCAAGTGACCTGAGGTCCAGAAGATGAGTGAGTCCAAAGAGGAATGCCATGATTACTCCAGTAGTGACAAAGATCACAGTGGTCAGGAAGCGGCCATATGTGCTGAAAAGGAACCTGGCAAGAACAGGGAACAGGAGACCATCCATTGCCATCATATATATCACTTGACGTACGGGTAATGTAAAGTTCATATAATTGCCAGTAACAATATTAAAGAAAACCGAAAAAGCTACAACATAATAGGCAGTTGCCCAGCCAATATGGAGAAATGCCTCAGACAAGGTGCTCCCAGGTTGAAGCTGGTAGTAAGGCACCATGAGTGTAAGTGCCGCAGAGACTCCAAAATACACCAAAAAGCAGATGAGCAGTGAAATCACAATGCCCTTGGGGATGGAACACTTGGGAGTCTGGGCTTCCTCAACTTTGGTAACAATATTGTCGAAGCCTATAAAAGCATAGAAACAGGTAGCTGCTGCACGGAGAATCCCCTCAAAGCCAAAAGGCACGAATCCACCAGAGCCCAGAGGGCCCAAGCTAAAGGTGTCATTGAGTCCAGCCTGTATGTAGTCCTCTTCTGTGAGGTTCCAGTTGTGCAGGTCCCCCTTCATGAAGCCAGAGATGATGACAAAACTGAGAACCAAAAGTTTTACCAATGTAAGCAGTTTGAAAATTATGTGGTACTCATGATACAGCAGATATTGAATTTCTATGATAAACAACAGTAGGATCATAGCAAAGTAGCCTAGATTGCCTGCAATGAATTGGAGAACATGTTGTGAAATGCTCTCATGCAGGGTCTCAGAGATCTGGTCCCCATACAAGATGTTAAAAGCTAAGGTCCCTGCATGGACCACAATAACTGCATCAGCAACAAGGGAGAGGACAAGGTTCCAGCCAGTGATGAAAGCCCAGAGTTCACCCATAGTGACATAGGTGTAGAGATACGCAGAGCCAGAACGGGGAAGCCGGGCACCAAACTCTGCATAGCACAGCCCAGCCAACAACGATGTCAGGCCTGCCACCAAAATGCCGATCACAATGGATGGTCCTGCTTGATTACTGGCCACCGTAGCCAAGAAATACACACCAACACCCACTGTGTGGCCCACACCAAGGGCCACAAAGTCCAGAGTGCTCAGTTTTATGCCAGATTTAGAGGGATACACTTTTTTCTCCAGCGGACGTCTGCGTACCAGCTTTTGACCA
>NW_022594293.1:0-1387 GCF_004348235.1 Phoca vitulina
TCACCCAGTCACCCCATCCCTCCCACCCCACCCCCCACTCCAGCAACACTCAGTTTGTTTCCATTTGTTGAAGAGACTTTTTTCCATTGGACATTCTTTCCTGCTTTGTCAAAGATTAGTTGACCATAGAGTTGAGGGTCCATTTCTGGGCTCTCTATTCTGTTCCATTGATCTATGTGTCTGTTTTTGTGCCAGTACCATACTGTCTTGATGATGACAGCTTTGTAGTAGAGCTGGAAGTCTGGAATTGTGATGCCTCCAGCTTTGCTTTTCTTTTTCAACATTCCTCTGGCTATGCGGGGTCTTTTCTGGTTCCATACAAATTTTAGATTATTTGTTCCATTTCTTTGAAAAAAGTGGATGGTACTTTGATGGGGGTTGCATTGAATGTGTAGATTGCTCTAGGTAGCATTGACATCTTCACAATATTTGTTCTTCCAATCCATGAACACAGAATATTTTTCCATTTCTTTGTGTCTTCCTCAATTTCTTTCATGAGTATTTTATAGTTTTCTGAGTACAGATCCTTTGCCCCTTTGGTTAGATTTATTCCTAGCTATCTTATGGTTTTGGGTGCAATTGTAAATGGGATCGACTCCTTAATTTCTCTTTCTTCTGTCTTGTTGATGGTGTATAGGAATGCCACTGACTTCTGTGCATTGATTTTATATCCTGCCACTTGACTGAATTCCTGTATGAGTTCTAGCAGTTTTGGGGTGGAGTCTTTGGGATTTTCCACATAAAGTATCATATCATCTGCAAAGAGTGAGAGTTTGACTTCTTCTTTGCCAATTTGGATGCCTTTGATTTCTTTTTGTTGTCTGATTGCTGTGGCTAGGACTTCTAATACTATGTTGAATAGCAGTGGTGATAGTGGACATCCCTGCTGCGTTCCTGACCTTAGGGGAAAAGCTCTCAGTTTTTCCCCATTGAGAATGATATTCGCTGTGGTTTTTTCATAGATGGCTTTTATGATATTGAGTTATGTACCCTCTATGCCTATACTTTGAAGAGTTTTGATCAAGAAAGGATGCTGTACTTTGTCAAATGCTTTTTCTGCATCTATTGAGAGGACCATATGGTTCTTGTGCTTTCTTTTGTTAATGTATTGCATCACGTTGATTGATTTGTGGATGTTGAACCAACGTTGCAACCCAGGGATAAATCCGACTTGGTCGTGGTGAATAATCCTTTTAATGTACTGTTGGATCCTATTGGCTAGTATTTTGGTGAGAATTTTTGCATCCATGTTCATCAGGGATATTGGTCTGTAATTCTCCTTTTTGATGGGGTCTTTGTCTGGTTTGGGGATCAAGGTAATGCTGGCCTCATAAAATGAGTTTGGAAGTTTTCCTTCCATTTCTATTTTTTGGAACAGTTTCAGAAG
>NW_022594294.1:0-1387 GCF_004348235.1 Phoca vitulina
AACCATCAGAAAGCTGCTAATACAAGGTGGGAGGGGAGCTGCTACAGAGGACAGACAGATACAGAGGGGACCAAAGGATGGACAGAAAGAGGAACAGCAAAACCAGAGATGACCAGACACAATGAAAACACTCCAGGAATTCCCAAGAGATATGAGGAGTGGGGTGGAACTGGGCTTCTCAAAGGAGGAAGCATGGAGACCTCAGTCTCTGGGGCTGATAGCTGGATGCCCTCCTTGACTACCTCTTTATCTCACTCTATGGCCAGTTAGTCAGCAAGTCTTGCCGGTTACAAGTTCAAGACACACTCAGAATCCAACCATTTCCAACTCCTTCACTGCTGCCACCGTGCACTGAGCTGCTATCAACTCTCACTTGGACACCAGCAAGAATCTCCTCACCTGCCTGATTCCAAATTCCCATGTCCCTATGCCATGCCCACCTATTTTCCACACCACTGTGGGTCATCAAGAAAATCTTACCATGTGGAGGAAGAGAGGATGGGTACTTGCTTATGGTCTCTCTTCCCTTCTCATAGATAAGCCCCATGAAGGCATGTTCTTCTATTTCTCTTCATTGCTGTATTCACGGGGATTAAGCAGGTTCATCATTTGGGCAGTTAGAACCAAATAAAAATTTGTTAATGAATTACATAAGCAGTTATGGAACTGTACCTTAGACTTCTGGGAAGGGAATAAAGGAACTGCATTTTGCATCTGTTTCTGGGTCTTCAGGAGGCTCAGGGCTCTGGAAATCATGCTTTGTTTGATATCATCACTGAATCTACAATGGCCTGTTCACAAGGTCCACTGAATGATGTAGTGGAAAGAATGTAAGATAGGTTTACTAACTTACAAGGTGCCTAGAACTGACCTGGGCAGAATATGGATGCTGTTACATCCCCATGCACAGGAGCAGGTGATGAGCAAGAGTAGACTTCATCAGTCATGTCAAGTCCACAGGAAAAACACTACTCAACACGGACTGAATGAATTCTGTACCACCGATACACAGGAAAAAGTTGATGAAGATAACTGCTGTATTCGAGGACTGAGAAAATTGGAGTCCTCTCTGCCTCTACTACCTGGTGAACAAGTGCAAGGGCCTCAGTGGTGGACCTGTTCTCAGGGAGATGCACACGGAGCATTTGGGAGCCACAAAGAAGTGAGTGAGCATCCTTATCTGAGGAGGCCAGGCGGTCAAGGAAGCACTTCGAGAAAGATTTTCCTTGAGCTGAACCAAGTCTTATGAGGATGTTTAGCAGATAAGAAAAAAAGCACATTTAGTGAAAAATGCACAGGCCTGTGTGAAGGCCAAGAACACATGGTTGCCTTCCGGAGTAGATCCTGCGAGGAAGCTAACAAAACAGGGATGGACAGGAAACGCTTG
>NW_022594295.1:0-1387 GCF_004348235.1 Phoca vitulina
GGAGGCAGAAAAAAGAGAAATCAGGGAATCCATCCCACTTACCATTGCACCAAAACCCATAAGATACTGAGGAATAAACCTAGCCAAAGAGGTAAAGGATCTGTACTCTGAAAACTATAGAACACTTATGAAAGAAACTGAGGAAGACACAAAGAAATGAAAAAAAAAAAAAATTTCATGCTCATGGATTGGAAGAACAAATATTGTTAAAATGTCTATGATTCCCAGAGCAATCTACACATTCAATGCAATCCCTATCAAAATACCATCAACATTTTTCACAGAGCTGGAACAAATAATCCTAAAATTTGTATGGGGACGCCTGGGTGGCTCAGTTGGTTAAGCGACTGCCTTCGGCTCAGGTCATGATCCTGGAGTCCCGGGATCGAGTCCCGCATCAGGCTCCCTGCTCGGCAGGGAGTCCGCTTCTCCCTCTGACCCTCCTCCCTCTCATGCTCTCTGTCTCTCATTCTCTCTCTCTCAAATAAATAAATAAAATCTTTAAAAAAAAAAAAATTTGTATGGAACAGAAAAGACCCCGAATAGCCAAAGGAAAGTTGAAAAAGAAAACCAAAGCTGGAGGCATCACAATTCTGGACTTCAAGCTCTATTACAAAGCTGTAATCATCAAGACAGTATGGTACTGGCAGAAAAACAGACACATAGATCAATGGAACAGAAGAGAGAACCCAGAAATGGACCCTCAACTCTATGGTCAACGAATCTTCGACAAAGCAGGAAAGAATATCCAATGGAAAAAAGACAGTCTCTTCAAGGAATGGTGTTGGGAAAACTGGACACCCACATGCAGAAGAATAAAACTGAACCACTTTCTTACACCACACACACACACAAAAACTCAAAATGGATGAGCGACATAAATATGAGACAGGAATCCATCAAAATCCTAGAAGGGAACATAGGCAACAACCTCTTTGACCTAGGCCACAGCAACTTCTTGCTAGACATGTCTCCAAAGGCAAGGGAAACAAAAGCAAAATGAACTATTGGGACTTCATCAGGATAAAAAGCTTTTGCACAGCAAAGGAAACAGTCAACAAAACTAAAAGGCAACCTACGGAAGAAGAGAAGATATTTGCAAATGTCTTATCAGATAAAAGGCTAGTGTCCAAAATCCACAAAGAACTTATCAAAGTCAACATCCAAAAAACAAATGATCCAGTCAAGAAATGGGCAGAAGACATGAACAGACGTTTCTCCAAAGAAGATATACAAATGACCAATAGACACATGAAAAAATGCTCAATATCACTCAGTATCAGGGTAATACAAATCAAAATGACAATGAGATACCACCTCCCACAGGTCAGAATGGCTAAAATTAACAAGTCAGGAAACAACAGATGTTGGTGAGGATGCAGAGAAA
>NW_022594296.1:0-1383 GCF_004348235.1 Phoca vitulina
AAATTAGAGAAAAGAAAAATTAGAGAAAGAAAAAAGAACTTTTTCCCTCAGAACCATTTGTAAGTAAATTGTTATATTATGCCTGATTCCCATAGCATTTATATCCTACAAGTCAGTATATTCCACATAACTACTGTACAACCCTGACAATCAGACAATTAGCTCTAATACAATTAACACTTGAATAATGTGGGGATTAAGGACACTGACCGCTTGCAGTCAGAAACACGTGAATAACTTTTGACCCCCCAACTTTTGACTTTACTAATAATCTGCTGTCGACCAGAAAACTTACTGGTACCAGAACAGTCAGTGAAGCTGTGTTTTGTATGTTATATGTATTCCATATTACATTCTTCCAATAAAGTAAGGTAGAGAAAAGAAAATGTTATTGAAATCATAGGAGAAATACATTTACAGTACTATCATGTATTTATTGAAAGCATCTGCATATAAGTGCCCCCATTCCAACCATGTCAAC
Organism: Phoca vitulina; assembly: GCF_004348235.1. NCBI lineage: Eukaryota > Metazoa > Chordata > Mammalia > Carnivora > Phocidae > Phoca > Phoca vitulina. Next base: position 482 of record NW_022594296.1, read on the forward strand.
TATACATACTATCATTTTTTTTTAAAGATTTTATTTATTTGACAGTGAGAGCACAAGTAGGCAGAGCGGCAGGCAGAGGGAGAGGGAGAAGCAGGCTCCCTACTGAGCAGAGAGCCCGACGTGGGGCTCGATCCCAGGATGCCGGAATCATGACCTGAGCCAAAGGCAGACGCTTAACCAACTGAGCCACCCAGGCACCCTGTACATTCTCTCATTTAATCCTCATATTTTTAAGTTTTGTCACTTGTCTGTAATATCCTGTACGTAAGGAAGGTCCTGTTCAGAACCATGTATTTAATTCAGATGTTGTGTCTCTTAGTTCTTTCAGTTTAGAATCGTTCCTTAGTCTTTCCTTAATTTTCACGACTTTTAATCTTTTAAACAGTTAATTCCAGTAATGTAGAATGTCTTTCAATGTGGGTTTTTCTTATGTTTCCTTATGATAAAATTCAGATCAGGGACCCCTGGGTGGCTCAGTTGGTTAAGCAACTGCCTTCGGCTCAGGTCGTGATCCTGGTGCCCTGCGATCAAGTCCTGCATCAGGCTCCCTGCTCAGTGGGAAGCCTGCTTCTCCCTCTGCCTGCTGCTCCCCCTGCTTGTGTTTTCAATCTCTCTCTGACAAATTGAAAAAAAAAAAATTTTTTTTTAAATTCAGATCATACATTTTTAACAAGAGTATGAAGTGGTCCTCTACTCTTCTCATTGCATCCTATCATGTGACCTACAATTTTGATTTGTCCCATTGTTGGTCATGTTAGCATTGATCCTGGAGGTAATATCTGTCAGGTTTCTCCTCTGGAATGTTAACTTTCCACTTTATAATTAATTAGTATTTTAGGGGAAGTACTTTGAGATATGTAAATATCTCCTTTCTCAGACACCCTGTGCCAGGCCACGTCTTC
>NW_022594297.1:0-1381 GCF_004348235.1 Phoca vitulina
CATCAGGAGGAGTGCCTCAGGGAAGATTCTAATACATGCCTTAGGTGCATTTAGGAACACCTTTCTATTGATCATATGCTTACAGAGAATTGTGCATGATTTGAATATTCTATTTATATACATATTCTAGTCGTTTGCCCACTTTTCTATTTGTTTCTCTGCCTTTTATTCACTCATGGAAAGCAAATATTTAGCAGCTGTTTTATAATTTCTTCTTGACAGAGGTGGACAATGATATTTTTAATGGAGTTGGAGTTGCACCACACAATTTGTGAAAACCAGGATGAAGACCTCAACAACTGCCCCTTACAAGAAGGCCCAGGAAAGGAAAAGGTTTGATAATAAAATTAACAATAATATTAAGGAGGGTCTATGAAAGGAAGCTTAGGGAAATTGTCACAATGAGGGTCTTGGTCCCTCTCTCTCCAGCTCCCAGAACTCCACCCAGAGGGGGAAGGTGGTCACGCTAAGTAGACAGAGCTGCTTCCAGCAGAGTAGTGAAGCTCAGCCCTGTGCTCACCTGGCTGGCCCACCAGAAATACCCTGCAGATACCCATATGACCTTCCTCCCATGATGAGGCCCTCCCCGCAGCGCATAGCTTGAATATTTCCTGGGACCTTGGGTTCTGGCAGATACTGTTCTGTCTCTGTGGTCCTAACTCTTCCTTTGCTCCTCTATTTTGGTTTCAGAAGACTGTTAAGTTTGTCTGGTCATCCCACAACCCCCTCTAATCCCCTGGGCTTCAAGGACATGTCCCAATCTTCCCTCCACCCCAGGCTTGGGGAAAGCCTTCCCTCTGGGTAGGTTTGCAGCTGCTACTGAGTGTTCAGTGTCCCGTTGGACCATCTCCTGGGCAGTCTGCTGGCTCCCTCAGAACTCATGGGGGCAGGGGGCATCCAGGCAGTGTCATGGGTACTGGCAGGACCCCTGAGTGGCAAGCCATGGTCTCACTAGGACCCTCTCAGGAGCCCCTGACCCACACGTGCAGATTCAGCAACCCCTGTCCATCATTTTGGTGGAGTCTTGAGCTCCTCGGATCCTACCCTAGGCCACAGTTTCTTTTTGTTTTTCGTCATTTGTAGTTTTCATGCACCTTGAACTCTTACTCAGTCCTTCATGCTAAGTGCTCTCCGTGTGTTAAACTGTTCTAATCTCATAATTACTTTTTTTTTTCAGGTGGACTGCACCCTTATTGTGGATGTCAGACCATGGTTTTCCCAGTTCTCCCTCCTGAACAGTACCTGCGTGCAGAAATAGGCAGAGAAGGAGCCCATAGTTCCTCAAGCAGAAGTTCCTTTCCCTCCAGAGAGCAACAGTCAGTCTGTAGTCCCACGTCTATTTAGTACCAGGGGAATTAAAGGTATCTCAGAGCACTTTCTG
>NW_022594298.1:0-1381 GCF_004348235.1 Phoca vitulina
CATCAGGAGGAGTGCCTCAGGGAAGATTCTAATACATGCCTTAGGTGCATTTAGGAACACCTTTCTATTGATCATATGCTTACAGAGAATTGTGCATGATTTGAATATTCTATTTATATACATATTCTAGTCGTTTGCCCACTTTTCTATTTGTTTCTCTGCCTTTTATTCACTCATGGAAAGCAAATATTTAGCAGCTGTTTTATAATTTCTTCTTGACAGAGGTGGACAATGATATTTTTAATGGAGTTGGAGTTGCACCACACAATTTGTGAAAACCAGGATGAAGACCTCAACAACTGCCCCTTACAAGAAGGCCCAGGAAAGGAAAAGGTTTGATAATAAAATTAACAATAATATTAAGGAGGGTCTATGAAAGGAAGCTTAGGGAAATTGTCACAATGAGGGTCTTGGTCCCTCTCTCTCCAGCTCCCAGAACTCCACCCAGAGGGGGAAGGTGGTCACGCTAAGTAGACAGAGCTGCTTCCAGCAGAGTAGTGAAGCTCAGCCCTGTGCTCACCTGGCTGGCCCACCAGAAATACCCTGCAGATACCCATATGACCTTCCTCCCATGATGAGGCCCTCCCCGCAGCGCATAGCTTGAATATTTCCTGGGACCTTGGGTTCTGGCAGATACTGTTCTGTCTCTGTGGTCCTAACTCTTCCTTTGCTCCTCTATTTTGGTTTCAGAAGACTGTTAAGTTTGTCTGGTCATCCCACAACCCCCTCTAATCCCCTGGGCTTCAAGGACATGTCCCAATCTTCCCTCCACCCCAGGCTTGGGGAAAGCCTTCCCTCTGGGTAGGTTTGCAGCTGCTACTGAGTGTTCAGTGTCCCGTTGGACCATCTCCTGGGCAGTCTGCTGGCTCCCTCAGAACTCATGGGGGCAGGGGGCATCCAGGCAGTGTCATGGGTACTGGCAGGACCCCTGAGTGGCAAGCCATGGTCTCACTAGGACCCTCTCAGGAGCCCCTGACCCACACGTGCAGATTCAGCAACCCCTGTCCATCATTTTGGTGGAGTCTTGAGCTCCTCGGATCCTACCCTAGGCCACAGTTTCTTTTTGTTTTTCGTCATTTGTAGTTTTCATGCACCTTGAACTCTTACTCAGTCCTTCATGCTAAGTGCTCTCCGTGTGTTAAACTGTTCTAATCTCATAATTACTTTTTTTTTTCAGGTGGACTGCACCCTTATTGTGGATGTCAGACCATGGTTTTCCCAGTTCTCCCTCCTGAACAGTACCTGCGTGCAGAAATAGGCAGAGAAGGAGCCCATAGTTCCTCAAGCAGAAGTTCCTTTCCCTCCAGAGAGCAACAGTCAGTCTGTAGTCCCACGTCTATTTAGTACCAGGGGAATTAAAGGTATCTCAGAGCACTTTCTG
>NW_022594299.1:0-463 GCF_004348235.1 Phoca vitulina
TGCCTTTTATTTCTTTTTGTTGTCTGATTGCTGTGGCTAGGACTTCCAATACTATGTTGAATAGCAGTGGTGATAGTGGACATCCCTGCCACGTTCCTGAACTTAGGGGAAAAGCTCTCAGGTTTTCCCCATTGAGAATGATATTCGCTGTACGTTTTTCATAGATGGCTTTTATGATATTGAGGTATGTCCCCTCTATCCCTATACTCTGAAGAGTTTTGATCAAGAAAGAATGCTGTACTTTGTCAAATGCTTTTTCTGCATCTATTGAGAGGATCATATGATTCTTGTTCTTTCTTTTGTTAATGTATTGTATCACGTTGATTGATTTGCAGATGTTGAACCAACCTTGCAGCCCAGGGATAAATCCCACTTGGTCGTGGTGAATAATCCTTTTAATGTACTGTTGGATCCTATTGGGATACAGCAAAGGCAGTGCTAAGAGGAAAGTATATAGCAATAA
>NW_022594299.1:563-1381 GCF_004348235.1 Phoca vitulina
TTCTATTTTTTGGAACAGTTTCAGAAGAATAGGTATTAATTCTTCTTGAAATGTTTGGTAGAATTCCCCTGGGAAGCCATCTGGCCCTGGGCTTTTGTGTTTTGGGAGATTTTTGATGACTGCTTCTATTTCCTTAGTGGTTCTAGGTCTGTTCAGGTTTTCTATTTCTTCCTGGTTCAGTTTTGGTAGTTGATACATCTCTAGGAATGCATCCATTTCTTCCAGGTTATCTAATTTGCTGGCATAGAGTTGCTCATAATATGTTCTTATAAATGTTTGTATTACTTTGGTGTTGGTTGTGATCTGTCCTCTTTCATTCATGATTTTGTTGATTTGGATCATTTCTCTTTTCTTTTTGATAAGTCTGGCCAGGGGTTTATCAATCTTGTTAATTCTTTCAAAGAACCAGCTCCTTGTTTCGTTGATCTGTTCTACTGTTCTTTCGGTTTCTATTTCATTGACTTCTGCTCTGATCTTTATTATTTCTCTTCTCCTGCTGGGTTTAGGCTTTATTTGCTGTTCTTTCTCCAGCTCTTTTAGGTGTAGAGTTAGTTTGTATACTTGAGACCCTTCTTGTTTCTTGAGAAAGGCTTTACTGCTATATACTTTCCTCTTAGGACTGCCTTTGCTGTATCCCAAAGATTTTGAATAGTTGTGTTTTCATTTTCATTGGTTTCCATGAATTTTTTTAAATTCTTCTTTAATTTCCTGGTTGACCCATTCATTCTTCAGTAGGATGCTCTTTAGCCTCCATGTATTTGAGTTCTTTCTGACTTTCCTCTTGTGATTGAGTTCTAGTTTCAAAGCATTGTGGTCTG
>NW_022594300.1:0-1380 GCF_004348235.1 Phoca vitulina
TTTTCAATGACAGCCTAGCTGGATATAGTATTCTTGGCTGCATATTTTTCTCATTTAGAGAATATGTCCTGCCAGTCCTTTCTGGCCTGCCAGGTCTCTGTGGATAGGTCTGTTGCCAATCTAATGTTTCTACCATTGTAGGTTACATATCTCTTCTCCCGAGCTGCTTTCAGGATTTTCTCTTTGTCTCTGAGACTCGTAAGTTTTACTATTAGATGTCGGGGTGTTGACCTATTTTTATTGATTTTGAGAGGGGTTCTCTGTGCTTCCTGGATTTTGATGCCTGTTTCCTTCCCCAAATTAGGGAAGTTCTCTGTTATAATTTGCTCCGATATACCTTCTGCCCCTCTCTCTCTTTCTTCTTCTTCTGAGATCACAATTATTCTTTTTTTTTTTTTGAATCTACCAAACATTTATTTTTTATTTTTTTTTTAATTTTTTTTTATTGTTATGTTAATCCCCGTACATTACATCATTAGTTTTAGATATAGTGTTCCATGATTCATTGTTTGTGCATAACACCCAGTGCTCCATGCAGAACGTGCCCTCCTCAATACCCATCACCAGGCTAACCCATCCTCCCACCCCCCTCCCCTCTAGAACCCTCAGTTTGTTTTTCAGAGTCCATCGTCTCTCATGGTTCTTCTCCCCCCTCCAATTTCCCCCCCTTCATTCTTCCCCTCCTGCTACATTCTTCTTCTTTTTTTCTTTCTTAACATATATTGCATTATTTGTTTCAGAGGTACAGATCTGAGATTCAACAGTCCTGCACAATTCACAGCACTTACCAGAACACATACCCTCCCCAGTGTCCATCACCCAGTCACCCCATCCCTCCCACCCCACCCCCCACTCCAGCAACCCTCAGTTTGTTTCCTGAGATTAAGAATTCCTCATATCAGTGAGGTCATATGATACATGTCTTTCTCTGTTTGACTTATTTCGCTCAGCATAATACCCTCCAGTTCCATCCACGTCGTTGCAAATGGCAAGATCTTATTCCTTTTGATGGCTGCATAATATTCCATTGTATATATATACCACATCTTCTTTAGCCATTCATCTGTTGATGGACATCTTGGCTCTTTCCACAGTTTGGCTATTGTGGACATTGCTGCTATAAACATCGGGGTGCACGTAGCCTTTCGGGTCCCTACTTTTGTATCTTTGGGGTAAATACCCAGGAGTGCAATTGCTGGATCATATGGTAGCTCTATTTTCAACTTTTTGAGGAACCTCCATACTGTTTTCCAGAGTGGCTGCACCAGCTTGCATTCCCACCAACAGTGTAGGAGGGTTCCCCTTTCTCCGCATCCCCGCCAACATCTGTCATTTCCTGACTTGTTAATTTTAGCCATTCTGACTGGTGTGAGGTGGTAT
>NW_022594301.1:0-1379 GCF_004348235.1 Phoca vitulina
TTACATCTGTTTACGTGTCATACTGTGGAAGTAGTATTTGCTCTCAGTGAAAAATTTAGAAAACAGAAATGTAAAAGAATCATGTATGAGCACTGTTTTTGTTGCATTTTAATCTTTTAAAAATGCATGCATTTTTAAATTTCTATAAAATTGGGATCATACAACTGTTTTGTATGCCTATTTTTAAATTTAATGTAATATGCCAGGTATATTATATACATATATTATATGTAATAAACCCTCTCTAGATCATTAGGTATCTTTTGAAAACCAGAATGATTTGAAGCACACACAGGGAGAGCGCCATGTGAGGATACAGGCAGAGACTGGGGTGATGCTTCTACAAGCCAATAGACGCCAAAGATTGCCACCAAACCCCCAGAAGTTGGGAGAGACAGTGGAACAGATTCTCCCTCACGGCCCTCAGGAGGAACCAACCCTGACGACACCACACTTTGATCTCGACTTGCAGCCTCCAGAACTATTTCAATTCAAGGACAAGAGGACATCCCGAGATGGCTTGAACTCCATCATGATGGGGCTCGCTAAGGGCGGAATGGATGAGGCATTGTCAGTGACTTCAGCTCTCGTCCGTCACACATTCACTTTCCAAAGCACACCTACCAAGAAGGCAGATATTAAGTTAGCTTGTTCTTTATCTTCTGTCCTCTTGACAACCGAAACTGTGTTTTTAACTAGAGGATCAACCAACCAAACAAGCAAGCAAACAAACAAAACCAAGAATCGCCAGAGATCGGGAAGGTAACATCTGGATAATTTGGAAACCTTGATGGGGTTTTTGTGGCAGGGACCAGTTGCATTTGTTTTTATATGGAAAGGTGACTGTATTTTAAATTCCATACCCTCCGTTTTTCTGCCTCTTCTGATGTGAATTAATAGCCATGTATGGTGTGTTGTCTTTCTGAACTTTTTAGTGGTTTCCATTGGTCTCTCCTACAGATGCTTTGCGTATTTTGGGGCAGATTTCTGAATACTTGATAGTTTCATTGATAATTGATTTATTTAAATTATTTTACTTTGTTTTTTCCTTTTTTAATGTAAATTTAATTAGCCAACATATAGTACAACATCAGTTTCAGATGTAGAGCTCAATAATTCATCAGTTTCATATAACACCCAGTGCTCATAACATCACATGCCCTACTTAATGCCCATCCCCCATTTACCCCATCACTCCATCCACCTCCAGCAACCCTCAGGTTATTTCCTCTAGTTAAGAGTCTGTGATGGTTTTTCTTCTTCTCTGTGACTTCCCATTCAGTTTTCTCTCCCTTCCCCTATGGTCCTCTGTGCTGTTTCTTATATTCCACATATGAGTGAAACCATACGAAACTTGTCTTTCTCTCACTGACTTATTT
>NW_022594302.1:0-1378 GCF_004348235.1 Phoca vitulina
AACAAGAAGATCTAACAATTGTAAATATCTATGCCCCTAACATGGGAGCAGCCAATTATATAAGGCAATTAATAACAAAAGCAAAGAAACACATCGACAACAATACAATAATAGTGGGGGACTTTAACACCCCCCTCACTGAAATGGACAGATCGTCTAAGCAAAAGATCAACAAGGAAATAAAGACTTTAAATGACACACTGGACCAAATGGACTTCACAGACATATTCAGAACATTCCATCCCAAAGCAACGGAATACACATTCTTCTCTAGTGCCCATGGAACATTCTCCAGAATAGATCACATCCTAGGTCAGAAATCAGGTCTCAACCGGTACCAGAAGATTGGGATCATCCCCTGCCTATTTTCAGACCACAATGCTTTGAAACTAGAACTCAATCACAAGAGGAAAGTCGGAAAGAACTCAAATACATGGAGGCTAAAGAGCATCCTACTGAAGAATGAATGGGTCAACCAGGAAATTAAAGAAGAATTAAAAAAATTCATGGAAACCAATGAAAATGAAAACACAACTATTCAAAATCTTTGGGATACAGCAAAGGCAGTCCTAAGAGGAAAGTATATAGCAATACAAGCCTTTCTCAAGAAACAAGAAAGGTCTCAAGTACACAACCTAACCCTACACCTAAAGGAGCTGGAGAAAGAACAGCAAATAAAGCCTAAACCCAGCAGGAGAAGAGAAATAATAAAGATCAGAGCAGAAATCAATGAAATAGAAACCAAAAGAACAGTAGAACAGATCAACGAAACTAGGAGCTGGTTCTTTGAAAGAATTAACAAGATTGATAAGCCCCTGGCCAGACTTATCAAAAAGAAAAGAGAAATGACCCAAATCAACAAAATCATGAATGAAAGAGGAGACATCACAACCAACACCAAAGAAATACAAACAATTATAAGAACATATTATGAGCAACTCTATGCCAACAAATTAGATAACCTGGAAGTAATGGATGCATTCCTAGAGATGTATCAACTACCAAAACTGAACCAGGAAGAAATAGAACACCTGAACAGACCTATAACCACTAAGGAAATAGAAGCAGTCATCAAAAATCTCCCAAAACACAAAAGCCCAGGGCCAGATGGCTTCCCAGGGGAATTCTACCAAACATTTCAAGAAAAATTAATACCTATCCTTCTGAAACTGTTCCAAAAAATAGAAATGGAAGGAAAACTTCCAAACTCATTTTATGAGGCCAGCATTACCTTGATCCCAAAACCAGACAAAGACCCCATCAAAAAGGAGAATTACAGACCAATATCCCTGATGAACATGGATGCAAAAATTCTCACCAAAATACTAGCCAATAGGATCCAACAGTACATTAAAAGGATTATTCACCACGACCAAGT
>NW_022594303.1:0-1378 GCF_004348235.1 Phoca vitulina
AACAAGAAGATCTAACAATTGTAAATATCTATGCCCCTAACATGGGAGCAGCCAATTATATAAGGCAATTAATAACAAAAGCAAAGAAACACATCGACAACAATACAATAATAGTGGGGGACTTTAACACCCCCCTCACTGAAATGGACAGATCGTCTAAGCAAAAGATCAACAAGGAAATAAAGACTTTAAATGACACACTGGACCAAATGGACTTCACAGACATATTCAGAACATTCCATCCCAAAGCAACGGAATACACATTCTTCTCTAGTGCCCATGGAACATTCTCCAGAATAGATCACATCCTAGGTCAGAAATCAGGTCTCAACCGGTACCAGAAGATTGGGATCATCCCCTGCCTATTTTCAGACCACAATGCTTTGAAACTAGAACTCAATCACAAGAGGAAAGTCGGAAAGAACTCAAATACATGGAGGCTAAAGAGCATCCTACTGAAGAATGAATGGGTCAACCAGGAAATTAAAGAAGAATTAAAAAAATTCATGGAAACCAATGAAAATGAAAACACAACTATTCAAAATCTTTGGGATACAGCAAAGGCAGTCCTAAGAGGAAAGTATATAGCAATACAAGCCTTTCTCAAGAAACAAGAAAGGTCTCAAGTACACAACCTAACCCTACACCTAAAGGAGCTGGAGAAAGAACAGCAAATAAAGCCTAAACCCAGCAGGAGAAGAGAAATAATAAAGATCAGAGCAGAAATCAATGAAATAGAAACCAAAAGAACAGTAGAACAGATCAACGAAACTAGGAGCTGGTTCTTTGAAAGAATTAACAAGATTGATAAGCCCCTGGCCAGACTTATCAAAAAGAAAAGAGAAATGACCCAAATCAACAAAATCATGAATGAAAGAGGAGACATCACAACCAACACCAAAGAAATACAAACAATTATAAGAACATATTATGAGCAACTCTATGCCAACAAATTAGATAACCTGGAAGTAATGGATGCATTCCTAGAGATGTATCAACTACCAAAACTGAACCAGGAAGAAATAGAACACCTGAACAGACCTATAACCACTAAGGAAATAGAAGCAGTCATCAAAAATCTCCCAAAACACAAAAGCCCAGGGCCAGATGGCTTCCCAGGGGAATTCTACCAAACATTTCAAGAAAAATTAATACCTATCCTTCTGAAACTGTTCCAAAAAATAGAAATGGAAGGAAAACTTCCAAACTCATTTTATGAGGCCAGCATTACCTTGATCCCAAAACCAGACAAAGACCCCATCAAAAAGGAGAATTACAGACCAATATCCCTGATGAACATGGATGCAAAAATTCTCACCAAAATACTAGCCAATAGGATCCAACAGTACATTAAAAGGATTATTCACCACGACCAAGT
>NW_022594304.1:0-1376 GCF_004348235.1 Phoca vitulina
ATTTTCCGGGTGTGACTCAGACCCCAGAAGAAGGCAGAAAACGAGTCCCCACTTGCTTCATGAAGCTAGTACTGCGGCCCCAATTTTGCATGGAGGTCTAAGAGCTAGCGTTCTAACTCGAAGAAACAACACTGGAGAGAAACCGTGCTTTAGCTACCATGGACCTCTCTGAGGGAGGAAGCAGCTTATGGTGCACTCTGGAGGAGAGCCTGGGGACGGTTTCCATTTCCTAAAATCGGGGGAGAGACAGGCCGGTAGAGAAGGCTGCTCTCAACTCACATCATGCACATGGGCCTAGTACCGGTGCCCCGTGTGTGTGTGCAGGCTTAAAGACAACCACCTAACTTGAAAGAAAAACTCAGTACAGAATCTGTGCTTCAGCTAAAACAGCTGCTCCTGAGGGTAGAAACAGATTGTTGTGTGCGTGCTTGAGAGCACTGCAAGGGAGTCCAAAGTTTTTGCGAGTGAGACTCAGGCACCAGCAAAAGGCAGGACACGACCCCCATGTGTTCCATCAAGGTAGCAATGCAGCCCCACTTTTGCATGAAGTCTAATAGCTGGCGTTTTAACTCGAAGAAACAATAGTGTAGAGAAACGGTGCTTTAGCTACCTTCGACCTCTCTGAAGCAGGAAGCAGTTTAGGGTGTATTGTGAAAGAGAGACGGTTTCCATTTCATGAAATCGGGGGACGGTTTCCATTTCATGAAATCGGGGGAGAGACAGGCCGATACAGAAGGCAGCTGTCAACTCACATGATGGTTATGGGGCTAGTACCGTTGCCCCGTGTGTGCGTGCAGGCTAAAAGATAACCACCTAACTGGAAAGAAAAACTTGGCAGAGAATCCGTGCTTCAGCTAAAATACCCGCTCCTGAAGGTGGAAGCAGTTTGTTGTGTGCGTGCCTGAGAGCACTCCATGGAGTCCAAAGCTTTTTGCGAGTGACACTGAGGCCCCAGCAAAAGGCAGCACTCGACTCCCCATGTGTTTCATCAAGCTAGCACCGCGTCCCCACTTTGGCATGGAAGTCTAATAGCTAGCGTTCTAATTAAAATAAACAACAGTGTAGAGATATCATGCTTTAGTTACCGTCGACCTCTAGATGGAGGAAGCAGTGTAAGGAGTACCGTGGCTGAGAGCCTGAGGAACGGGTTCCATACGTGAAACCAAGGGAGAAATAGGTCCGTACAGAAGGCACCTCGGGACTCAGCTCTTGCTACCTGGAGCTAACACGACTGCTCCATGTGTGCTTGGAATGCTATGTGATCGACACTGACTTGGAAGTAACAGGCCTGTAAAGAATCCCAGCTGCAGCTCATTCGCCTACCAGGCTACTGACACCAAGAATCAATGCTGTAGCATTACTGCGCTCTAGCTAAC
>NW_022594305.1:0-1376 GCF_004348235.1 Phoca vitulina
CCCAGAAAATATACTCTAAACAAATCAGAAAAGACCTGAAGCAGTGGGAAAAGAAAGGGAAAGAGAGAAAAAAGAAAAGGAAAGAAAAAAAGAAAAAAGAAAAAGATAAAGATAAAAACAAACAAAAGCAGAACAAAACAAAACAAAACAAAAACAGAATGTGATCAAATATGATCAGGCTGGATTATAGATCAGTGCCACACACTAGATTTTGGGTGTATTTTGGTCTGTTAAAAGAAAGTCCCTCCCAAAATTTTAAAGAAAGAAAAACTTATATATGTACAAAAATAAGGGTTGATATGATGAAGGGATGGAATATGACTGTAAAGATGGAAATTATAAAAAATTTTAAAAAAGGATTTGATAAGTTGTTTGAAAAAAGAAAGAAGAGGATTAAAAAAAAAAAAAAGAAAGAAAAAAGGGAGAGAATGTGATCAGGCAGGGGAGTAGAAAAAAACCATACACTAGAGATTTAGAGTATATTTTGATCTGTTAGAAGAAACTATCTCAAGATTTTAAAGAGAGAACAACTTATATATATATGCCAAAAATACGGGTAACTACTATGAAGGGATAGAATATGACTTTAAAAATGAAAAATAAAAATGTTTTTTTTTTAAAAAAGGGATTGATAAGATGTTGGTTGAAAAAGGGAAAAATAAAAATTCAAAAAAAAAGAAAAAAGGAAAAAAGAAAAAAAGACAGTTAAAAAAAATAATTAACTTTGAAAGACTACAGAATCATGGTAAAAAAGCCATGGATTCTATGTGCAGTGTTCCTCTAGCGCTGGAGTTCTGCCGTTCTCACTGATCGGTAAACTTGGTCTTGGCTGGCTGTTCTCGCTGATCTCCTGGGGGAGGGGCCTGTTGCCGTGGTTCCCAAATGTCTCTGCCGGAGGCGGAATTGCCCCGCCCTTGCCGGTCCGGGCTAAGTCATCTGCTCGGGTTTGCTCTCCGGAGCTTTTGTTCCCTGCAAGCTTTCCGTACAGCTTTGGAGGCGGAGAGTGAAAATGGCGGCCTCCCAGTCTCCGCCCCGGCGGAGCCGAGAACTCGGGGTCCCGCTCCTCAGTGAGCCCCCAGAGAAAAGCCGTCAGTCACTCCCGTCTCCCCGGTCTCCGGCCACACTCCGCGCTCACCCGGCCTGTGACCGCGCCTTTCTATCTGGCACCCGACCCCGGGTGGAGTCTCCAAACCCAGCAGATCCCCGCGGTGCGCTCCCGCACCTCTCCTCCCCGGGGAAGAAGGTGAGTCTCCCCGGATCTGCCGCTTGTTGGGTCCCTGCTGGAGGAGCAGTGGCCTGACTGTGCCGCGGATCACGGTCTATGACAACCCCGAGCTGAGAGCCCGCGCCTGGGCTCCGTCTCTGCAGCCGGCTTC
>NW_022594306.1:0-1375 GCF_004348235.1 Phoca vitulina
CAGAAATCAATGAAATAGAAACCAAAAGAACAGTAGAACAGATCAACAAAACTACGAGCTGGTTCTTTGAAAGAATTAACAAGATTGATAAGCCCCTGGCCAGACTTATCAAAAAGAAAAGAGAAATGACCCAAATCAACAAAATCATAAATGAAAGAGGAGAGATCACAACCAACACCAAAGAAATACAAACAATTATAAGAACATATTATGAGCAACTCTATGCCAGCAAATTAGATAACCTGGAAGTAATGGATGCATTCCTAGAGATGTATCAACTACCAAAACTGAACCAGGAAGAAATAGAAAACCCGAACAGATCTATAACCACTAAGGAAATAGAAGCAGTCATCAAAAATCTCCCAAAACACAAAAGCCCAGGGCCAGATGGCTTCCCAGGGGAATTCTACCAAACATTTCAAGAAGAATTAATACCTATCCTTCTGAAACTGTTCCAAAAAATAGAAATGGAAGGAAAACTTCCAAACTCATTTTATGAGGCCAGCATTACCTTGATCCCAAAACCAGACAAAGACCCCATCAAAAAGGACAATTACAGACCAATATCCCTGATGAACATGGATGCAAAAATTCTCACCAAAATACTAGCCAATAGGATCCAACAGTACATTAAAAGGATCATTCACCACGACCAAGTCGGATTTATCCCTGGGCTGCAAGGTTGGTTCAACATCCGCAAATCAATCAACGTGATACAATACATTAACAAAAGAAAGAACAAGAATCATATGATCCTCTCAATAGATGCAGAAAAAGCATTTGACAGAGTACAGCATCCTTTCTTGATCAAAACTCTTCAGAGTATAGGGATAGAGGGTACACACCTCAATATCATAAAAGCCATCTATGAAAAACCTACAGCGAATATCATTCTCAATGGGGAAAAACTGAGAGCTTTCCCCCTAAGGTCAGGAACGCGGCAGGGATGTCCACTATCACCACTGCTATTCAACATAGTACTGAAGTCCTAGCCACAGCAATCAGAAAACAACAAGAAATCAAAGGCATCCAAATTGGCAAAGAAGAAGTCAAACTCTCACTCTTTGCAGATGATATGATACTTTATGTGGAAAATCCCAAAGACTCCACCCCAAAACTGCTAGAACTCATACAGGAATTCAGTCAAGTGGCAGGATATAAAATCAATGCACAGAAGTCAGTGGCATTCCTATACACCAACAACAAGTCAGAAGAAAGAGAAATTAAGGAGTCGATCCCATTTACAATTGCACCCAAAACCATAAGATACCTAGGAATAAATCTAACCAAAGAGGCAAAGGATCTGTACTCAGAAAACTATAAAATACTCATGAAAGAAATTGAGGAAGACACAAAGAAATGGAAAAACGTTCCA
>NW_022594307.1:0-1375 GCF_004348235.1 Phoca vitulina
AGGGGACCAGGCCATGGTGGAGGTCATCACCGATCCTGCCTTCTGTGACCCCACAGCTGAGCAGAGCACCCCCTCATCTCTCCCTTCCCCTCTTCATCCTCTGAGAGAGGGAGGGCCCGGCCATGCAAATGAGACCCCAGCTCTCTGACCCCTCCCTGGCCCTGGGTCAGGTCCCTCTGCCTGTGGATGTCAAGGACATGGGCAGGGGAGGAGCTGTGTGGGGCCAGGGGTGGGGAGGTCCCAGCTGTGAGCCCTGAGCAGAGGGCACAGGCAGGGCCAGGTGGCAGGTCCCAGCTCTGATCACCCCTGACTCCTCAGAAATGGGACTAGAGTGTCCCCTGGTGTCTAGACCCAGACACACCATTGTGTGACATGGTGACCAGGGCCCATCAGACCCATCTCTGCATCGCCCCCCAACTGCTTTGTCCACTGCTCCTTGCATTAGGGCCTGACCAGGTGTTCCTATATATCACTTCCCTTAAGTCAGGACTCACTATATGCCCTGCTAAGAGTCTTCAGAATGAGTCTGTTCATGGCTCCCTTCTCTGTTCCTGGGTCAGGACTGGGTGGTGTCTACACAAACTCCTCTTAGAGATCAGCGTCCAGAGTAGTGACAGGTCCCCATGGACACAGGGTCGCTTCTGTGCAGGATGCTGGGACTTTCCTTGTATGTGCTTTCTCCCTGATTTCCAGAGCTCTCCTTCCTCTGAGGTCCCCACAGCACTGAAGAGACAGGGAATGATTCTCTCCAGATTGTGGGTAGAAACCATCTCCTGCATTCCTAGAGGTTTACACACTGAACATCTTTGTCACCTGTCACTGTGTCAAACTGCTTGAAACAACAGTTGTCCACACACTGGGCAGGGATTCCCTCCCCGGCTCTGACCTCCCAGCACAGACACGAGTCTGCAGGAGCCCTGCCACGTGAGTGTGTGCGGCCCTGACCTCAGAGCACAGAGGACAAACGTGCTGGAAGTTCTAGGAAGAAAGGAGTGACAGATGTAGATGCTCTGACAGGGACCTAGTGACACAGTTTATGTGTCAGTCAGCACGGAGCCAACATCATATTTAAGAAGAATATGTGTTATTTTATACATAATTCCACTCAGTAACATTGAATTAATGGAACAGGAATGCCTTCTTTTCTCAGAAGAATAGGGTTTTATATACTTTTTCTCAAATCACTTATTTGTACCATGTGTCTTGTCTCCCACGTAGGAAAGGTCAACGTGGTGCCCAGTGAAACCCCTTGAGGAGCCTGTTCCTATGAACTCAGAACCATCCTGCTGACAAAATTACCAAACACAGACAGAGCTTCTAGGACAACGGATTTGGGGTCAGACCACTCTCTGGGTTGGACACAGCTCTAGTCCCT
>NW_022594308.1:0-1375 GCF_004348235.1 Phoca vitulina
GAACACTATATCTAAAACTAATGATGTAATGTATGGGGATTAACATAGCAATAAAAAAAATTAAAAAAAAAAAGAGTGCCAAGAAGAGGGAAACCAAGGTAATGGGCCATGAAGGTAGACGTAGGGAACTCAGTGACTTATTAAAACATTATAATATTTGTATCATAAGAGTCACCGAAGATGAAGAGACATAAAAAGGGGGATTGTTTTTATTCCATAAAATAATAGCTGGAAAGTTCCCTACTATGCAAAAGGACACAGACATCAAAATCCAAGTAGTGCAGAGAACTCCTATTAAATTCAACAAAAGCTGACTATCTCCAGGGCATATTGTTGTCAAACTCACAAAATACATCACAGACAAGGAAAGAATCCTGAAAGATGCAAGGAACAAAGGTGCTTACCTCAGGGCTTTCAGTACAACACAACTCTGTAAGGTGATTATCAGACTCAAATCTCACATGGTGATCTTATCCACATCTTCTCGAAGACTGAAAAAACAGCATCCTTAAATTAAAGTTCCACGTACTCTAGGAAACCCTGACTCCCTTGTACCAAGTTTCTCCCTCTTTTTGCTCACTGTGTCTTCTCACAGAGTCCTAGGATAGTCAACAGGATAATCCTATCTGCACGAGAGAACATGTTAGAAATCCACCCTTGAACCTCACTGAAGGAACTTACCAGGTACTTTTCCCAACAAATGCAGGAGGGAAACACCAGAACATCAGTGCTTGGGTTCATGTCATTAATGTCTCAGTCTGTTCCAGCTGCTGTAACAATGTACAAGGACTGGGTGGTTTTAAACAACAGACACTCATTTCTCACAGTTCGGGATTGTGGGAAGTCCAGGTCAAGGTGCAGACAGATTTGGTGTCTGGAGGGCACCCACCTCCTTGTGTGTTCTTTCCCTGACACCTCACATGGGGTCAGGGGGCAGGGAGTTTTCCCAGTCCTGCGGTATAAGGGCAGTAATCCTGTCATGAGACTGCACCCTCCTGACCCAAATGATTCCCTAAGGCTGGTCCTCCTTGAATCATCACAGTGTCCTTAGGATGCAACCTGTGATGGTCGAGGTCATACACATTGAGCTGATATCAGCAACTGAAAGATAAGTAGTTATTCCCTGCAGGTGGAAGGCTCCTCCCATCCAGCACCTCAGCCTGAGGATTCTCATGGATCCAGGAGAACCTTCTGGTCTCTGAGTGCACACAGAGAACACAAGAACTTCAGAACCAGTTTGAGACCTTGGGGAGTGGACAGCTTCCACTGCAGACTCGGGTAGAACTGGGTCTACTTCTATCATTATCTTTTTACTTGTGATGATTCCATGGATGATTCTTCTAAATTTCCAAGGATTCGTATCATTTTCTACTTA
>NW_022594309.1:0-1374 GCF_004348235.1 Phoca vitulina
CCACCCATGCATTTCCCTGTTTATGTCTTTAAATATGATGTATGTGCTGACCAGGCTGGACTTCTCTGAACTCCAGTGTTGAATATTGAACAGGTTACTTCTATATTTATTTTAGATAACAAAGAGAAAGCTTAAATTTAACATATACAAAATAAAACCCTTGTTTTTGTTTCTTTTTTTCTCCAAGATTTTTATTTATTTGTCAGAGGGAGAGAGCACAAGCAGGGGGAACGGCAGACAGAGGGAGAAGCAGGCTTCCCACTGAACAAGGAGCCTGATGATCATGGGATCATGACCTGAGTTGAAGGCAGATGCTTAACCGACTGAGCCACCCAGGCATCCCTGTTTGTTTCTATTTATTTATTTATTCATTTATTCATTCATTCATTCATTTATTTATTTATAAGATTTTACTTATTTATTTGACAGAGAGAGACACAGTGAGAGAGGGAACAGAAGCAGGGGGAGTGGGAGAGGGAGAAGCAGGCTTCCCGCCGAGCAACGAGCCTGATGTGGGGCTCGATCCCAGGACCCTGGGATCATGACCTGAGCCGAAGGCAGATGCTTAATAACTGAGCCACCCAGGTACCCCCTGTTTGTTTCTTTTTAATCAAACCTTATCTTCTCACATTTTTTTTTTTTTTAATCTTCTCACATTTTTACCCTATCTCAGTGAATAGCAACATCCTTTTTCAGGTTTCTCAGGTCAAAGTTTAGAGTCAGCTTTGATTTCTTTCTCACTTTTATACCCCATAATTGGTCCATGATTAAATCCGTTATAGTATACCCAGAATCTGTCCAATTGTATTTCCTTCTCCTCTATCATAATGGTTCAAGCCATCATCATCTCTGATCTGAATTCTTATAGTAGCCTCCCAATTGTCTTCCTGCTTCCATGCTTACTTTACAGTCTATTCTCTACTGTGAAGCCAGGGTGATTTTTAAAAAAACATGTATCATTTTACATCTCTGCTCAAAACTTTCAAAAGCTTCTCTTTTTGACTCAGAAAAAAGCCCAGTGGCCTCTGAGTTCCTTCCATATGCTCTAACTTCCCTCTATTTCTGTGGGCTCATCTCCAACATTCTTTCCTTCCATCATTCTACTCTAGCCATGCTACTGGCCATCTTGCTGTTCTTATACCAAGCATTTGCCTACCTCAGGGCCTTTGCAATTATTAGTGTCTCAGGCTGGAATCCTCTTTACTCTGACATTTGCTTAGCTTAAATCCTTCAGCTTTTTTTTTTTTTTTTTCATGTCTCTGCTCAAATATCACCTTATCAGAAAGAGCTTTCTTGACTGACCTAAGTAAAATAGCATCTACCTCTTCATGCTCCCTATCACCTTTATCCTGTTTAATTTTTTTCCATAGCACT
>NW_022594310.1:0-1374 GCF_004348235.1 Phoca vitulina
TCTATAAAGAACTCATCAAACTCAACACCAAAAGAACAAAGAATCCAATCAAGAAATGGGCAGAAGACATGAACAAACATTTTTCCAAAGAAGACATCCAAATGGCCAACAGACACATGAAAAAGTGTTCAATATCGCTCGGCATCAGGGAAATCCAAATCAAAACCTCAATGAGATACCACCTCACACCAGTCAGAATGGCTAAAATTAACAAGTCAGGAAATGACAGATGTTGGCAGGGATGCGGAGAAAGGGGAACCCTCCTACACTGTTGGTGGGAATGCAAGCTGGTGCAGCCACTCTGGAAAACAGTGTGGAGGTTCCTCAAAAAGTTGAAAATAGAGCTACCATACGATCCAGCAATTGCACTACTGGGTATTTACCCCAAAGATACAAAAGTAGGGACCCGAAAGGCTACGTGCACCCCGATGTTTATAGCAGCAATGTCCACAATAGCCAAACTGTGGAAAGAGCCAAGATGTCCATCAACAGATGAATGGATAAAGAAGATGTGGTATATATATACAATGGAATATTATGCAGCCATCAAAAGGAATGAGATCTTGCCATTTGCAACGACGTGGATGGAACTGGAGGGTATTATGCTGAGCGAAATAAGTCAAACAGAGAAAGACATGTATCATATGACCTCACTGATATGAGGAATTCTTAATCTCAGGAAACAAACTGAGGGTTGCTGGAGTGGGGGGTGGGGTGGGAGGGATGGGGTGACTGGGTGATGGACACTGGGGAGGGTATGTGTTCTGGTAAGCGCTGTGAATTGTGCAAGACTGTTGAATCTCAGATCTGTACCTCTGAAACAAATAATGCAATATATGTTAAGAAAGAAAAAAAGAAGAAGAAGAATGTAGCAGGAGGGGAAGAATGAAGGGGGGGAAATCGGAGGGGGAGAAGAACCATGAGAGACGATGGACTCTGAAAAACAAACTGAGGGTTCTAGAGGGGAGGGGGGTGGGAGGATGGGTTAGCCTGGTGATGGGTATTGAGGAGGGCACGTTCTGCATGGAGCACTGGGTGTTATGCACAAACAATGAATCATGGAACACTATATCTAAAACTAATGATGTCATGTATGGGGATTAACATAACAATAAAAACATTGAATAATAATAAAGAAAAAGAACGCTTGCTATCAGACTTCCATGCAAAAGTGGGGCCGCAGTGCTAGCTTCATGAAACAAGTGGGGAGTCGTGTTCTGCCTTCTGCCGGGGCCTGAGTCCCACACGGAAAATGGGTCTGGACTCACTTGCAGTGCGCTCACGCATGCACACAGCAAAATGCGTCCACCCTCCGGCATGGCTACTTTAGCCGAAGCAGGAAATCTCTACAGAGTTGTTCCTTTGAGTTAGGTG
>NW_022594311.1:0-1373 GCF_004348235.1 Phoca vitulina
CATCCACTTTTTTCAAAGAAATGGAACAAATAATCCTAAAATTTGTACAGAACCAGAAAAGACCCCGAATAGCCAGAGGAATGTTGAAAAAGAAAAGCAAAGCTGGCGGCATCACAATTCCGGACTTCCAGCTCTATTACAAAGCTGTCATCATCAACACAGTATGGTACTGGCACAAAAACAGACACATAGATCAATGGAACAGAAGAGAGAGCCCAGAAATGGACCCTCAACTCTATGGTCAACTAATCTTTGACAAAGCAGGAAAGAATATCCAATGGAAAAAAGACAGTCTCTTCAACAAATGGTGTTGGGAAAATTGGACAGCCACATGCAGAAGAATGAAACTGGACCATTTCCTTACACCACACACAAAAATAGACTCCAAATGGTTGAAAGACCTAAATGTGAGACAGGAGTCCATCAAAATCCTAAAGGAGAACACGGGCAGCAACCTCTTCAACCTCAGCCGCAGCAACTTCTTCCTAGAAACATCGCTGAAGGCAAGGGAAGCAAGGGCAAAAATGAACTATTGGGACTTCATCAAGATAAAAAGCTTTTGCACAGCAAAGGAAACAGTCCACAAAACCAAAAGACACCCAACAGAATGGGAGAAGATATTTGCAAATGACATATCAGATAAAGGGCTAGTATCCAAAATCTATAAAGAACTTATCAAACTCAACACCTAAAGAACAAAGAATCCAATCAAGAAATGGGCAGAAGACATGAACAGACATTTTTTTTCCAAAGAAGACATCCAAATGGCCAACAGACACATGAAAAAGTGCTCAACATCGCTTGGCATCAGGGAAATCCAAATCAAAACCTCAATGAGGTACCACCTCACACCAGTCAGAATGGCTAAAATTAACAAGTCAGGAAATGACAGATGTTGGAGGGGATGTGGAGAAAGGGGAACCCTCCTACACTATTGGTGGGAAGGCAAGCCGGTGCAACCACTCTGGAAAACAGTATGGAGGTTCCTCAAAAAGTTGAAAATAGAGCTACCATACGATCCAGCAATTGCACTACTGGGTATTTACCCCAAAGATACAAATGTAGGGATCTGAAGGGGTATGTGCACCCCGATGTTTATAGCAGCAATGTCCACAATAGCGAAACTGTGGAAAGAGCCAAGATGTCCATCGACAGATGAATGGATAAAGAAGAAGTGGTATATAGGGGCGCCTGGGTGGCTCAGTTGGTTAAGCGACTGCCTTTGGCTCAGGTCATGATCCTGGAGACCCTGGATCGAGTCCCGCATCAGGCTCCCTGCTCGGCAGGGAGTCTGCTTCTCCCTCTGACTCTCCCCCCTCTCATGTACTCATTCTCTCTCTCTCAAATAAATAAATAAAATCTTAAAAAAAAAA
>NW_022594312.1:0-1373 GCF_004348235.1 Phoca vitulina
AGGCACCTGGTGTTTGCAGAGGCAGCAGCTGGACTTTGCAGGGGGTTGTTGTGCTATTGGTATAGAACTGGTATTAAGAGCTCGCCAGGAGATCTCAAAGAGCAGCCCAGGTTGAGAACCATGGTGCTAGCTTTTAGCTAGGTGCTAAAGGAGACGCTGGGCACCTCCTGCCTTGAGTTAGAGGTCTGGAGATAGCCTGGATTTGAACTGGACCTTCCTGACCCTGGGGCTCTAGGCCCTGCCCCCACTTCCAGCCCCCAGCTGCCCTGTGGCCCCAGAAGCTGGGCGGGGCTGCACGGATTTGCATTCATCCTCTGGTCACCACCCGTGCTGAGAAGTGAGACATGGGGATGTCCTTCCAAGGCACGGGGTCCATAAGCCTGAGGTCGCAGGAGACGAAAGGGGCCTGCAGACTTCATCTGAAGACGCACAGCTATGAAGGAAGGCCTGTGGCAGACAGAACTGGAGGCCCTGAGGCTGCTTGGTTTGAAAGGATGCAGTAATCCTCCCCGAAGTGGTGCTCTTAAAAGAGATATCTGAAGTTTCCTAAGATGTGGTATCCTACCAAAGCAATATGTGTCCAATAAAATGCATCAGTTATCACCTGATAGTGTAACAGTTCTGAGTGGTTCCTTTGCGATTCTCTTTGTTCTGGGTGCTGGCTTTGAAGGGTTTCTGTACTGCGTTAGGAGAGCGTTATAAATCAGCTAGCGTTAACTCCAGCCCAGGCTCCGAAGCACGACGAGCCCTCCTGGCCACGTGGAAAATGCATGAGGGACGTACTGACTTTTATCACCTCCGGACATCAGCACAACTTCTCAGCAGAATGGAGAAAATGCTTTTAAGATAATGTTAAAAATATACATATATATATATACATATATATATATCTGTCTTACAGATGCTCCGGAACTGAAGAACACACCTGTCGGGAGGGGAGGACACCGCGTGACTGCCTGCCTTGCTGTCCTATAAAGACCTCACTGGAATTTCAGGGCCCGGGGAGCCCCTTCTTCAGGAGGCTGTGGCTCCTTGGTTAACTGGCGTGGGTCTTAAGTGGCCTTCTCCCTGTCTATGGGTTAGCGTGGGTGGTTTGAGAGGATGGAGCAAATGGGGTTGTTAGTTTGCTTCCTGCGTGAGCAAGTCTGCTTCCAAGAAGCAAAAACAATCCTGTGACTGCAGGCCTTTCTGCAGCTGCCTCCACCTTTCTGGGCGGGCCTCAGCGGAGCTCCTGCGGAAGGAGCATGCCCGACCCCACATGGGCAAGATGGGCTTCCCAGCCTCCGCATCGAGTCCCACTGTCCCTGCCCTGGAGTGCCATCCAGAAACCCCCTGCAAAGTCCAGCTGCTGCCTCTGCAAACACCAGGTGCCT
>NW_022594313.1:0-1373 GCF_004348235.1 Phoca vitulina
GACCATGAGGCAAATCTGATCCTGAGTGAAGGAGAGAGGAGGGAAGAACAGGATGGAAGCATCCTAGACTGTCCTGGAGCCTAAGGAAGGTTTGAAAAAGCTGTCACGGAGTCTTGTAGTCAAAGTCAACCATCACTCTTAGAAGAAAACATAGGGGTAAATCTTCATGGCCTTGGATTTAGGAATGGATTCTTAGATATGACACAAAAGCCCATGCCACAAAATAAATAAATAAATAAATAAATTGAACTTCATCAAAATGAAAAAACTTTTGTACATCAAGAAAATAAAAAGACAATCTACATAATGGGATAAAATATTTACAAATTACATATCTGATAAGGGACTTGTATCCAGAATATATAAAGAACGCTTACAATTCAACAATAAAGAAATATATAACCTGATTGAAATATGGGCAAAGCATCTGAATAGACATTTTTTCAAAAAAGATACATGAATGGCCAGCCAGCATTTGAAAAGATTCTCAACATCATTAGTAATTAGTAGTGTACCCACTAATTAAATCAAACCCACAGTGGTGTACCACTTCACACCTGCTAGGATGGCTACAATTAAAACAACAACAGTGGAAAATAACAAGTGTTGAGGAAAATGTGGAGAAATTAGAACCCTTGTGCATCGTTAGTGGGAATGTAAAGTGGTTCAGCTGCTATGGAAAACAGTTTGGTGGTTTCTCAAAAAGTTAAGTATATAATTACCATAACCCAGCAATTCTATTCCTAGGTATATACCTCAAAGGATTGAAAACAGCTACTCAAAACAAATACGTGTACGCACAAGTTCAA
The DNA here is from genome assembly GCF_004348235.1 of Phoca vitulina. Taxonomy (NCBI): domain Eukaryota; kingdom Metazoa; phylum Chordata; class Mammalia; order Carnivora; family Phocidae; genus Phoca; species Phoca vitulina. Next base: position 810 of record NW_022594313.1, read on the forward strand.
AGCAGCATTATTCACACTAGCTCAAAGGGAGAAACAGTCTAAATGTCCATCAACAGATGATGGATAAACAAATTGTGGCGTATACAGACAATGGGATGTGATTCGGCCATAAAAACTAATGAAGAACTGATACTTGCTACAACGTGGATGAACCTTGAAAACATGCTAAGTGAAAGAAATCAGACACAAAAGGCTACATATTGTATGATTCCATTCATAAGAAATATCCAGAATAAGCAAATCCACAGAGATAGGAAGCAGATTGGTGATTTCTGGGGGCTAGAGGGAAGGAGGAATGGGGAGCAAATGTTTAAGGGACACAGGGTTTCCTTTTGGGGTGAGGAAAACATTTTGGAATTAGGAGTGATGGTTGCACAACATTGTGAATGTACCAAATTGTTACTGATTTGTTCACTTTCAAGTGATTAATTTTGTTAATTAATCCAAAGTCTTCACTTCCAAAAATCATCACATTGGGGTTTCAACATATCAATGGAATGTTTAACTGAGAAGCCACTACCAAGACAGGATTAAATGTGCAAGAATATTATTAAAGGAAGTGAG
>NW_022594314.1:0-1373 GCF_004348235.1 Phoca vitulina
AGGCACCTGGTGTTTGCAGAGGCAGCAGCTGGACTTTGCAGGGGGTTTCTGGATGGCACTCCAGGGCAGGGACAGTGGGACTCGATGCGGAGGCTGGGAAGCCCATCTTGCCCATGTGGGGTCGGGCATGCTCCTTCCGCAGGAGCTCCGCTGAGGCCCGCCCAGAAAGGTGGAGGCAGCTGCAGAAAGGCCTGCAGTCACAGGATTGTTTTTGCTTCTTGGAAGCAGACTTGCTCACGCAGGAAGCAAACTAACAACCCCATTTGCTCCATCCTCTCAAACCACCCACGCTAACCCATAGACAGGGAGAAGGCCACTTAAGACCCACGCCAGTTAACCAAGGAGCCACAGCCTCCTGAAGAAGGGGCTCCCCGGGCCCTGAAATTCCAGTGAGGTCTTTATAGGACAGCAAGGCAGGCAGTCACGCGGTGTCCTCCCCTCCCGACAGGTGTGTTCTTCAGTTCCGGAGCATCTGTAAGACAGATATATATATATGTATATATATATATGTATATTTTTAACATTATCTTAAAAGCATTTTCTCCATTCTGCTGAGAAGTTGTGCTGATGTCCGGAGGTGATAAAAGTCAGTACGTCCCTCATGCATTTTCCACGTGGCCAGGAGGGCTCGTCGTGCTTCGGAGCCTGGGCTGGAGTTAACGCTAGCTGATTTATAACGCTCTCCTAACGCAGTACAGAAACCCTTCAAAGCCAGCACCCAGAACAAAGAGAATCGCAAAGGAACCACTCAGAACTGTTACACTATCAGGTGATAACTGATGCATTTTATTGGACACATATTGCTTTGGTAGGATACCACATCTTAGGAAACTTCAGATATCTCTTTTAAGAGCACCACTTCGGGGAGGATTACTGCATCCTTTCAAACCAAGCAGCCTCAGGGCCTCCAGTTCTGTCTGCCACAGGCCTTCCTTCATAGCTGTGCGTCTTCAGATGAAGTCTGCAGGCCCCTTTCGTCTCCTGCGACCTCAGGCTTATGGACCCCGTGCCTTGGAAGGACATCCCCATGTCTCACTTCTCAGCACGGGTGGTGACCAGAGGATGAATGCAAATCCGTGCAGCCCCGCCCAGCTTCTGGGGCCACAGGGCAGCTGGGGGCTGGAAGTGGGGGCAGGGCCTAGAGCCCCAGGGTCAGGAAGGTCCAGTTCAAATCCAGGCTATCTCCAGACCTCTAACTCAAGGCAGGAGGTGCCCAGCGTCTCCTTTAGCACCTAGCTAAAAGCTAGCACCATGGTTCTCAACCTGGGCTGCTCTTTGAGATCTCCTGGCGAGCTCTTAATACCAGTTCTATACCAATAGCACAACAACCCCCTGCAAAGTCCAGCTGCTGCCTCTGCAAACACCAGGTGCCT
>NW_022594315.1:0-1373 GCF_004348235.1 Phoca vitulina
AGGCACCTGGTGTTTGCAGAGGCAGCAGCTGGACTTTGCAGGGGGTTGTTGTGCTATTGGTATAGAACTGGTATTAAGAGCTCACCAGGAGATCTCAAAGAGCAGCCCAGGTTGAGAACCATGGTGCTAGCTTTTAGCTAGGTGCTAAAGGAGACGCTGGGCACCTCCTGCCTTGAGTTAGAGGTCTGGAGATAGCCTGGATTTGAACTGGACCTTCCTGACCCTGGGGCTCTAGGCCCTGCCCCCACTTCCAGCCCCCAGCTGCCCTGTGGCCCCAGAAGCTGGGCGGGGCTGCACGGATTTGCATTCATCCTCTGGTCACCACCCGTGCTGAGAAGTGAGACATGGGGATGTCCTTCCAAGGCACGGGGTCCATAAGCCTGAGGTCGCAGGAGACGAAAGGGGCCTGCAGACTTCATCTGAAGACGCACAGCTATGAAGGAAGGCCTGTGGCAGACAGAACTGGAGGCCCTGAGGCTGCTTGGTTTGAAAGGATGCAGTAATCCTCCCCGAAGTGGTGCTCTTAAAAGAGATATCTGAAGTTTCCTAAGATGTGGTATCCTACCAAAGCAATATGTGTCCAATAAAATGCATCAGTTATCACCTGATAGTGTAACAGTTCTGAGTGGTTCCTTTGCGATTCTCTTTGTTCTGGGTGCTGGCTTTGAAGGGTTTCTGTACTGCGTTAGGAGAGCGTTATAAATCAGCTAGCGTTAACTCCAGCCCAGGCTCCGAAGCACGACGAGCCCTCCTGGCCACGTGGAAAATGCATGAGGGACGTACTGACTTTTATCACCTCCGGACATCAGCACAACTTCTCAGCAGAATGGAGAAAATGCTTTTAAGATAATGTTAAAAATATACATATATATATATACATATATATATATCTGTCTTACAGATGCTCCGGAACTGAAGAACACACCTGTCGGGAGGGGAGGACACCGCGTGACTGCCTGCCTTGCTGTCCTATAAAGACCTCACTGGAATTTCAGGGCCCGGGGAGCCCCTTCTTCAGGAGGCTGTGGCTCCTTGGTTAACTGGCGTGGGTCTTAAGTGGCCTTCTCCCTGTCTATGGGTTAGCGTGGGTGGTTTGAGAGGATGGAGCAAATGGGGTTGTTAGTTTGCTTCCTGCGTGAGCAAGTCTGCTTCCAAGAAGCAAAAACAATCCTGTGACTGCAGGCCTTTCTGCAGCTGCCTCCACCTTTCTGGGCGGGCCTCAGCGGAGCTCCTGCGGAAGGAGCATGCCCGACCCCACATGGGCAAGATGGGCTTCCCAGCCTCCGCATCGAGTCCCACTGTCCCTGCCCTGGAGTGCCATCCAGAAACCCCCTGCAAAGTCCAGCTGCTGCCTCTGCAAACACCAGGTGCCT
>NW_022594316.1:0-1373 GCF_004348235.1 Phoca vitulina
AGGCACCTGGTGTTTGCAGAGGCAGCAGCTGGACTTTGCAGGGGGTTTCTGGATGGCACTCCAGGGCAGGGACAGTGGGACTCGATGCGGAGGCTGGGAAGCCCATCTTGCCCATGTGGGGTCGGGCATGCTCCTTCCGCAGGAGCTCCGCTGAGGCCCGCCCAGAAAGGTGGAGGCAGCTGCAGAAAGGCCTGCAGTCACAGGATTGTTTTTGCTTCTTGGAAGCAGACTTGCTCACGCAGGAAGCAAACTAACAACCCCATTTGCTCCATCCTCTCAAACCACCCACGCTAACCCATAGACAGGGAGAAGGCCACTTAAGACCCACGCCAGTTAACCAAGGAGCCACAGCCTCCTGAAGAAGGGGCTCCCCGGGCCCTGAAATTCCAGTGAGGTCTTTATAGGACAGCAAGGCAGGCAGTCACGCGGTGTCCTCCCCTCCCGACAGGTGTGTTCTTCAGTTCCGGAGCATCTGTAAGACAGATATATATATATGTATATATATATATGTATATTTTTAACATTATCTTAAAAGCATTTTCTCCATTCTGCTGAGAAGTTGTGCTGATGTCCGGAGGTGATAAAAGTCAGTACGTCCCTCATGCATTTTCCACGTGGCCAGGAGGGCTCGTCGTGCTTCGGAGCCTGGGCTGGAGTTAACGCTAGCTGATTTATAACGCTCTCCTAACGCAGTACAGAAACCCTTCAAAGCCAGCACCCAGAACAAAGAGAATCGCAAAGGAACCACTCAGAACTGTTACACTATCAGGTGATAACTGATGCATTTTATTGGACACATATTGCTTTGGTAGGATACCACATCTTAGGAAACTTCAGATATCTCTTTTAAGAGCACCACTTCGGGGAGGATTACTGCATCCTTTCAAACCAAGCAGCCTCAGGGCCTCCAGTTCTGTCTGCCACAGGCCTTCCTTCATAGCTGTGCGTCTTCAGATGAAGTCTGCAGGCCCCTTTCGTCTCCTGCGACCTCAGGCTTATGGACCCCGTGCCTTGGAAGGACATCCCCATGTCTCACTTCTCAGCACGGGTGGTGACCAGAGGATGAATGCAAATCCGTGCAGCCCCGCCCAGCTTCTGGGGCCACAGGGCAGCTGGGGGCTGGAAGTGGGGGCAGGGCCTAGAGCCCCAGGGTCAGGAAGGTCCAGTTCAAATCCAGGCTATCTCCAGACCTCTAACTCAAGGCAGGAGGTGCCCAGCGTCTCCTTTAGCACCTAGCTAAAAGCTAGCACCATGGTTCTCAACCTGGGCTGCTCTTTGAGATCTCCTGGCGAGCTCTTAATACCAGTTCTATACCAATAGCACAACAACCCCCTGCAAAGTCCAGCTGCTGCCTCTGCAAACACCAGGTGCCT
>NW_022594317.1:0-1372 GCF_004348235.1 Phoca vitulina
GGGGGATATAGAAGAGACTAGAAGCAAATGCAACAAAACAGCTCAGGTGTGAGAACTAGATCCTTTTTACTTTGTCATTTATCACTTTTCCCATTTTATAATTTTTCTGCAGTGAATAGACGTACATCACATATATTATACATCATGCATACACATCAGAATCAGAATGTAAATGCTTTATTTACACTTTAAAAAAGAAGGAGATGGTGGGAAAGTCAGCAGCTCAGGGCTCAGAGCTGGAAGGGCTGGGCCACCCGGTTGCACTCTGGGCAGGGGACTCAGAGCCTTTGCTCCATGTCTCAGGAACCTGCTTTCTGGGGGGCCAGGCAGGGTCTTTTCCTTCGTTTTTTTTTTGGGAGGTGCTCCTTGTTTCATTTAGTACTATCATGTCAGGTTTAATGCTTTCAAGCTGATGGTTTTTCTACATTTCAAGCTATTTCAGTGGGAGAATTTGTCCATCCAGCCCACCTGTTTCACAAATACAAATTCAAAGGCCAAATAGTTCAGTGAAAAGATAATTGGCCCTAAAGTAGAAGTTCAGAATCTGAGTCTTCATTTATGGTCTGAGGATGATCTGTCAGGGGCTAGGGATTTTATTTTTTTATTTTTTTATTTTTAATGTTTTATTGTTATGTTAATCCCCATACATTACATCAGTAGTTTTAGATATAGTGTTCCATGATTCATTGTTTGTGCATAACACCCAGTGCTCCATGCAGAACGTGCCCTCCTCAATACCCATCACCAAGCTAACCCATCCTCCCAACCCCCTCCCCTCTAGAACCCTCAGTTTGTTTTTCAAAGTCCATTGTCTCTCATGGTTCTTCTCCCCCTCCGATTTCCCCCGTCAGGGGCTAGGGATTTTAAAGTAGTGTATTTTTTGAAAACTATTCATGCACATACAAGAGAATTCAATAGATACTCACAAATGTACAAAAATAAAGAAGTCGCATGGTAACCCCTCACCCCCCAGTCCCCCAAGTTCTCTACCCCAAATCCAGCACAGTCATGTGTCTTATCAGAAAAATACATCTGTGCCCTAATGTCTACTGTTACATCAGGAAACATGCTCAGGACACAGACTGGGAGAAAATATTTGCAAATCCCATATCTAATAAAGGACTTGCTGTAGAATACTGAAAACCCTTAAAAAAGGACCAATAAGAAAAGAACTCATTTTTTCTTTTTTTAAATTTTGTTCAGTTAGCCACTGTATAGTACATCATTAGTTTTTGATGTAGTGTTCAATGATTCATTAGTTACATATAAAAGAACTCATTAAAAAAATGAGCAAAAATGGGGGTCGGGGCTGGGAGGTGTGGGGAGGTGGGACTAGAAACTCGGGGGAGGAGCTTGAGCGCCAGCCCCTAGC
>NW_022594318.1:0-1371 GCF_004348235.1 Phoca vitulina
TGCATCCAGCCATGGGAACTCAGCTGTGCTGTGATCATAGCTGCTAGTGATGTGGGAAACAAAGGCAGAAGAGAAATCATTAAATGTCCTTACTCCCTACAGCCCCTGGACAAGTCCTTGAACAGGCAGAGTGACCTTCCTCTAGGAGCTCAGCTGCATCTGTGTTAACACCTTTCTAAGGCCAAAAGGCAGTCTTAGCCTGACCCCCAGGACCCTGTAAGTCTACTTTAACATATAAAAATTCCTTTGGAAACTCCCTTTATCTCTAAATCCCCCAAGATCCATGTTGGCAGTCATCCCCCAAGCATATGATCCACCAATACACATCTGAAGGATCTCACGACTAAGGTTTTATTGGACGGTAATAAATTACCTTTCCCAACAACAGCTAGTCCCCTCAAGGCCCTGAAAACCTTGCTTCCTAATTCCTTAGAGACTTACGCTCTCCCTAACCCCCTCCCGAGTTGAAAGTATATAATGGGAAACTCCTCATGACCCCATTGCAGTCCTTTCTGCTCAGGGGTCCTGTCCCCGTGCTTTAATAAAACCACCTTTTTGCACCAAAGATGTCTCAAGAATTCTTTCTTGGTCATCAGCTTCGAACCCTAACATCTTTCCTACATGACTAGGATCATGTCTCACTCCATCTGCCCTCACGCTGATCTCCCACGGGGATTCCATTATGTCGATGTGACCAAGTGAGAAGGAAGTAGCAGGTACACTAGAAGTCCACACATACAGAGAAGCGCCAGAAAATGGATTTTAAATCCCATGAAAATCAAGGGTCCTGACATCCTAGTATAGTTTCTAGGGGGTCCAGTCATTTGGGGGAACATCACCATATCCCTTCAAAGTTATTTCCGGTTCTAATGATCTTTATTCTTCTGTATCAATTCTATATTTTCCAAATTTTATATAATCAGCATGGATTAAATTTCATCAGAAAAAGCCCTTATTTTTCAAATCTATATGCCTGTTGCTGATCAGGCAGCCTGAGTCCAGACAGCTGGCTGATTATTAAAGGGGTGTTTGGGGGGCTGGGGGGGCGGAAGGAGGGGAGGAACATGACAGGAAAGGGAGGAGCCAGTGTGCTCTGGGTCCCACAGTTATGGACTCCCTGTGGGGCAGCCAGTTCCCCTCCCGGACGCTGATGCTTCAGGTCAGCCTCTTCCTGGGTGAGTGGCAGATCCATGGGGCAGCTCCGGTTTGGGTGTGGCTGGGAGGGTCGGGGTGGGGGGCAGGAAGCAAGTGTGAAGGAGGCAGGTGAGCCGTGGGGGCTTGCTGGTATCCACATCCTGATGTCTCCAGAGTCCTGAAGGGTTGTGGGAGAGGAAGGGGGCACTAGGGACTTTCTGGGATGCCCTCAAATTC
>NW_022594319.1:0-1371 GCF_004348235.1 Phoca vitulina
TAATACTGCCTTGTCTGGAAAGGGTTACAGAGGCATCGAGGCCAGAATGTGCAGATGATTGGGATTGACAGGCACACACCCAGGCACAGAGGGACTTGGGAGAACCCAGGCTGCCTCCTCTCCCAGCCTCACCTTGTCCCTGGGGTCTCTAGACTCCTGCTTTCTATAATATATGCCAATATCATGGTCCCTTTTCCCCTCCTACGATCCTGCACCTGAGTCATACACAGATGGAGCTTGAGTCTGAGCCTGGAAACCTTACCCTCCCCCACTCAACAATCCCCACGGCCATGGCCACACCAACCAGCAACCTGCAGGGATATTCTCTGAGGAACAAAATGCAGGAGAGAGGGAACCCAGGGTCTAGTGGGCACAGGAAGAAGAAGTACAACCTGACTCTCCCAGGCTCCACGTTCTTCATCTTCATACCTGTCATACAAAGTCACAGTAGAGCTCCGAGGATCATAAGCACAGGAACAATAATCCACTGGATGACTCCCTTGTGGGCACGGAGGGCTTGTCCATGTGAATCTGTTTCTGTTATACAGAGAGAATGAACTGAGGACGCCCACTGCCAAGCACATGGAGACGTCTGAAGGGACCTGGTCAGAAGCCGCAGAGGGACGAGCATGGCAGGTGCTTTCACTCAGCCAGTTCCCGAGCTCCTGCCCGGGGCCGAGGTGCTGAGAGGAACAGGACATGGTGCCCGCCCTTGAGGAGCTCCCAGCGGGGGGAGGGCTGAGAACATGCCAGAGGCAGCCAGCCAGAGCCATAACGGGGCACGAGAGCTTTATAGCTTGTACCCAGGTCCTCAGGGAGGGCCTCCTGGAGGAGGTGATGGGGAAACCTTGTCTCAAGGGAGGAGTAGGAGATTCCCCGATATTCAGGGAGGGTGCAGCATTCCAGGAAGGAGAGCCATGAACAGGAATGTCTGGGTCAACTCTCCAGCCCTGGGAGCAGCCAGCAGCCCCTGGGGCAGGTGGGAGAGGGACCAGGCAGGGAGGAGCCCGGTAGGAGGATGAGACGGAGGCAGGAGGCTCTTTCCAGAGGGTCCAGTGGGTCACTGAGCCATGAGCTTCCTCTGGGATCAGGGATGCTGAGGCAGCAGGTCCCCCAGCAGCTGGAGGAGGGGGTGGAGGGGCGAGGGGGCACACGGGGAACCAGGTCATTCATTCATTCAGGGACACACTGACTGTGAGCAAACTGCACGAGGCCGAGGGTGGGACAGGCATTGAAAGTAGAAGCAGACATGGCCCCTGCCCTCCAGGGGTTCAGGCTGCAGAGGAGACTGATCCTGGGCCAGAGCATCACCTCTCAGTGTGGGGTCACTGACTGCTCCTTAGAGGAGACGAGGTGTGAGGGCAGGACAGC
>NW_022594320.1:0-1371 GCF_004348235.1 Phoca vitulina
TGGCACTCACCTTCCAGAGATGGACCCAGGACACACATGTGTGATCCGCTCTCTGATGCTTGCTCAGAGTGAAGGAACAGTAAGCACTGGGTGTTTGCTGTGATGCACACTTTCACAGCGGGATTGCTCTTCCCACTGCTGCACGTAGTATGGCCTTGACTTTATGGTTTTCTCTCAAACACAAAAGTCTCAAAGACCTTTTATTTCAATCTGCTCACAGGTAGGCCCCTCCCACCTCCTCCCTGCCCCTTCCACACTGCTGCACCCAGCAGGGGATTTGCATAGTGTCCCCTAGGGAGGATATTCCCTTGCAAGTCTGAGATAAAAGGCCAGCTTGAATCTTGCTTTGACTTACCAGGACCCCTCAGTTCAACTTCTCAAAATGAGGTTCGCTGCTCAGCTCCTTGGGCTGCTAATGCTTTGGTTCCCTGGTAAGGACAGAGCGCGGAGAAGAAGGAGAATTAGTGGGGGTGGGGGGTGAGCTATGGGGGCTCCGCTGCTCTCCAAGTGTATTCTGTGTGCCTGTAGGAGGTGTGTGACTTGACCTCCAGGGTGGGGCAGGTGATGTGTAGATGTGGGAGGTGAGGAAGATTCCAGAAGGAACAAGGACCTGTGCTCTAGTGAGGACTGTGACAGAGAAGGTGGGGATGGGGTGGGCAATGTTCAGAGGCTTCTCTCTACTTCACGGATCTCGGGTTCATTACTGAATGTGCATTTCCGGAGCATGTTTGAAATCTCAAATAATGAGAGTAAAAAAAAAGCGGTGTTTTAGTTAAAAAAAATAACAAAACGGAGACAATGAAAATAGCTGAATATATTTGTAATGATGACGGCACTTCTCTCTCCTTGCCTAGGATCCAGTGGGGAAATCGTGATGACACAGACCCCCCTGTCCCAGCCGGTCACCCCTGGAGAGTCGGTCTCCATCTCCTGCAGGGCCAGTCAGAGCCTCCTACACAGTGATGGAAACACCTATTTGAGTTGGTACCTGCAGAAGCCAGACCAGTCTCCACAGAGCTTGATCTATAAAGTTTCCAACCGTTTCACTGGGGTCCCAGACAGGTTCAGTGGCAGCGGGTCAGGGACGGATTTCACCCTGAGAATCAGCAGGGTGGAGGCTGACGATGTGGGGGTTTATTACTGCCAGCAAAATCTACAGTCTCCTCGCACAGTGGTTCAGGCCCGAACACAAACCTCCCTGCCTGGGGTGTCCAGCTGCCTGAGTGAGGAGCTTCTCTGGGGAATCACAGGAGACTCTCTGAGTCTGTGTAAGAGGAAGGAGTTGGGGGACCCGGGGGCGCAGCTTGCAGCTGGGCGTCGGGCTCCACATGGTAAGGCCCCGACAGCTGCCCGGCCTGGCATGGCAGAAGC
>NW_022594321.1:0-1371 GCF_004348235.1 Phoca vitulina
TGGCACTCACCTTCCAGAGATGGACCCAGGACACACATGTGTGATCCGCTCTCTGATGCTTGCTCAGAGTGAAGGAACAGTAAGCACTGGGTGTTTGCTGTGATGCACACTTTCACAGCGGGATTGCTCTTCCCACTGCTGCACGTAGTATGGCCTTGACTTTATGGTTTTCTCTCAAACACAAAAGTCTCAAAGACCTTTTATTTCAATCTGCTCACAGGTAGGCCCCTCCCACCTCCTCCCTGCCCCTTCCACACTGCTGCACCCAGCAGGGGATTTGCATAGTGTCCCCTAGGGAGGACATTCCCTTGCAAGTCTGAGATAAAAGGCCAGCTTGAATCTTGCTTTGACTTACCAGGACCCCTCAGTTCAACTTCTCAAAATGAGGTTCGCTGCTCAGCTCCTTGGGCTGCTAATGCTTTGGTTCCCTGGTAAGGACAGAGCGCGGAGAAGAAGGAGAATTAGTGGGGGTGGGGGGTGAGCTATGGGGGCTCCGCTGCTCTCCAAGTGTATTCTGTGTGCCTGTAGGAGGTGTGTGACTTGACCTCCAGGGTGGGGCAGGTGATGTGTAGATGTGGGAGGTGAGGAAGATTCCAGAAGGAACAAGGACCTGTGCTCTAGTGAGGACTGTGACAGAGAAGGTGGGGATGGGGTGGGCAATGTTCAGAGGCTTCTCTCTACTTCACGGATCTCGGGTTCATTACTGAATGTGCATTTCCGGAGCATGTTTGAAATCTCAAATAATGAGAGTAAAAAAAAAGCGGTGTTTTAGTTAAAAAAAATAACAAAACGGAGACAATGAAAATAGCTGAATATATTTGTAATGATGACGGCACTTCTCTCTCCTTGCCTAGGATCCAGTGGGGAAATCGTGATGACACAGACCCCCCTGTCCCAGCCGGTCACCCCTGGAGAGTCGGTCTCCATCTCCTGCAGGGCCAGTCAGAGCCTCCTACACAGTGATGGAAACACCTATTTGAGTTGGTACCTGCAGAAGCCAGACCAGTCTCCACAGAGCTTGATCTATAAAGTTTCCAACCGTTTCACTGGGGTCCCAGACAGGTTCAGTGGCAGCGGGTCAGGGACGGATTTCACCCTGAGAATCAGCAGGGTGGAGGCTGACGATGTGGGGGTTTATTACTGCCAGCAAAATCTACAGTCTCCTCGCACAGTGGTTCAGGCCCGAACACAAACCTCCCTGCCTCGGGCGTCCAGCTGCCTGAGTGAGGAGCTTCTCTGGGGAATCACAGGAGAGTCTCTGAGTCTGTGTAAGAGGAAGGAGTTGGGGGACCCGGGGGCGCAGCTTGCAGCTGGGCGTCGGGCTCCACATGGTAAGGCCCCGACAGCTGCCCGGCCTGGCATGGCAGAAGC
>NW_022594322.1:0-452 GCF_004348235.1 Phoca vitulina
GGTTTTTCAGAGTCCATCGTCTCTCATGGTTCTTCTCCCCCTCCGATTTCCCCCCCTTCATTCTTCCCCTCCTGCTACATTCTTCTTCTTCTTTTTTTCTTTCTTAACATCTATTGCATTATTTGTTTCAGAGGTACAGATCTGAGATTCAACAGTCTTGCACAATTCACAGCGTTTACCAGAACACATACCCTCCCCAGTGTCCATCACCCAGTCACCCCATCCCTCCCACCCCACCCCCCACTCCAGCAACCCTCAGTTTGTTTCCTGAGATTAAGAATTCCTCATATCAGTGAGGTCATATGATACATGTCTTTCTCTGTTTGACTTATTTCGCTCAGCATAATACCCTCCAGTTCCATCCACGTCGTTGCAAATGGCAAGATCTCATTCCTTTTGATGGCTGCATAATATTCCATTGTATATATATACCACATCTTCTTTATCCCTTC
>NW_022594322.1:552-1370 GCF_004348235.1 Phoca vitulina
AACATATATTGTATTATTTGTTTCAGAGGTACAGATCTGAGATTCAACAGTCTTGCACAATTCACAGCGCTTACCAGAACACATACCCTCCCCAGTGTCCATCACCCAGTCACCCCATCCCTCCCACCCCACCCCCCACTCCAGCAACCCTCAGTTTGTTTCCTGAGATTAAGAATTCCTCATATCAGTGAGGTCATATGATACATGTCTTTCTCTGTTTGACTTATTTCGCTCAGCATAATACCCTCCAGTTCCATCCACGTCGTTGCAAATGGCAAGATCTTATTCCTTTTGATGGCTGCATAATATTCCATTGTATATATATACCACATCTTCTTTATCCATTCATCTGTTGATGGACATCTTGGCTCTTTCCACAGTTTGGCTATTGTGGACATTGCTGCTATAAACATCGGGGTGCACGTAGCCTTTCGGGTCCCTACTTTTGTATCTTTGGGGTAAATACCCAGTAGTGCAATTGCTGGATCATATGGTAGCTCTATTTTCAACTTTTTGAGGAACCTCCATACTGTTTTCCAGAGTGGCTGCACCAGCTTGCATTCCCACCAACAGTGTAGGAGAGTTCCCCTTTCTCCGCATCCCCGCCAACATCTGTCATTTCCTGACTTGTTAATTTTAGCCATTCTGACTGGTGTGAGGTGGTATCTCATTGAGGTTTTGATTTGGATTTCCCTGATGCCGAGCGATATTGAACACTTTTTCATGTGTCTGTTGGCCATTTGGATGTCTTCTTTGGAAAAATGTCTGTTCATGTCTTCTGCCCATTTCTTGATTGGATTCTTTGTTCTTTTGGTGTT
>NW_022594323.1:0-1370 GCF_004348235.1 Phoca vitulina
ACCTACTCAATACGGACATTAGTACGATGTCAGATCTAGAGTTCAGAATCATCACTTTAAAGATACTAGCTGGGCTTGAAAAAAGCATGGAAGTTATTAGAGAAACCCTTTCTGGAGAAGTAAAAGAACTAAAATCTAACCAAGTAGAAATCAAAAAGGCTATTAATGAGGTGCAATCAAATATGGGGGCGCTAACTGCTAGGATAAATGAGGCAGAAGAAAGAATCAGTGAGATAGAAGACCAAATGATGGAAAATAAAGAAGCTGAGAAAAAGAGAGATAAACAACTACTGGATCACGAGGGCAGAATTTGAGAGATAAATGATACCATAAGATGAAACAACATTAGAATAATTGGGATCCCAGAAGAAGAAGAAAGAGAGAGAGGGGCAGAAGGTATAATGGAGCAAATTATAGCAGAGAACTTCCCTAATTTGGGGAAGGAAACAGGCATCAAAATCCAGGAAGCACAGAGAACCCCTCTCAAAATCAATAAAAATAGGTCAACATCCCGATATCTAATAGTAAAACTTAGGAGCCTCAGAGACAAAGAGAAAATCCTGAAAGCAGCTTGGGAGAAGAGATATGTAACCAACAGTGGTAGAAACATTAGATTGGCAACAGACTTATCCACAGAGACCTGGCAGGCCAGAAAGGACAGGCAGGACATATTCAGAGCACTAAATGAGAAAAATATGCAGCCAAGAATACTATATCCAGCTAGGCTGTCATTGAAAATTGAAGGAGAGATAAAAAGCTTCCAGGACAAACAAAAACTAAAGGAATTTGCAAACATGAAACCAGCCCTACAAGAAATCTTGAAAGGGGTCCTCTAAGCAAAGAGAGAGCCTAAAAGCAACATAGACCAGAAAGGAACACAAACAATATACAGTAACAGTCACCTTAGGGGCAATACAATGGCACTAAATTACTATCTTTCAATAGTTACCCTGAATGTAAATGGGCTAAATGCCCCAATCAAAAGACACAGGCTATCAGATTGGATTAAAAAACAAGACCCATTGATATGCTGTCTGCAAGAGACTCATTTTAGACCCAAAGACACCCCCAGATTGAAAGTGAGGGGGTGGAAAACCATTTACCATGCTAATGGACACCAAAAGAAAGCTGGGGTGGCAATCCTTATATCAGACAAATTAGATTTTAAACCAAAGACTGTAATAACAGATGAGGAAGGACACTGTATCCTACTTAAAGGGTCTATCCAACAAGAAGATCTAACAATTGTAAATATCTATGCCCCTAACATGGGAGCAGCCAATTATATAAGGCAATTAATAACAAAAGCAAAGAAACACATCGACAACAATACAATAATAGTGGGGGACTTTAACACCCCCCTCACTGAA
>NW_022594324.1:0-1368 GCF_004348235.1 Phoca vitulina
ATGCCAAGATTATAGGATAAAGTGGAAAACATCATTGTAAAGGTGCTATGGGAGGAACTAAATCAGACGAGCGGTCAGAAGAGTCTTCTTCAGCTACTGACCTTAAGCTGAGTTCTAAAAACAAGTAAGCATTAGCAGGATGGAGAAGGAGCAAGAGAACTTCTAACAGAGAGAACAGTGTGTGCTATGGAGACCTGAAGCAGCACAGCACCATGGGGAACCCCAGAAGAAGAAAAGCAGAGAGAGAGAAGGGAGAGCGAAAAGCAGGAGACGGGGGCGCCTGGGTGGCTCAGTCGTTGAGCGTCTGCCTTTGGCTCAGGTCATGATCCCAGGATCCTGGGATCGAGCCCCGCATCGGGGTCCCTCCCCCCCGCTTGTGTTCCCTCTCTCACTGTGTCTCTCTCTTTCAAATAAATAAAATCTTTAAAAAAAAAAAAAAAGAAAGAAAAGCAGGAGACGGAGGGGTCAAGGTCAGCAGAGTTGCACACAGCCTCTCAAGAATGGGGCCATCCAGGTGTTCCTATAATGACCAGGGCATCTGGACACAACTCAAACATGAGTCAAATACATCTTTACGCCTATTTTCCTTCTGTCAGTAGTAATCCTTCTTAGTGCTCTAATTTCAAGATGGAACTTAAGTGGAATTACACTTGAACACCCCCAAATCACATAATTAATTACATTTAGCTTCAATTACAATTACTCATTGATCGAAACCATCTAGCATAACACCTGCTGGTTGTCACATAATTAGCTTGGCCTTCCCAGCTTATTAGCGGATGTTAGTTAACTAGTAAGGTAAAAACACTGTCAAATTAGCATGCAGCCACACCCTGCATTGGGTCACACAGAATCTAAGGGTCACATTCTAAAACAATAACATATTTAGTTCTAGTGTTTCATTTTTTTTCTTTTTGTCTCCAGCAAAATCATATTTTAAAACAGCACTCAAAGATAAGAGAGATCTGACCAAACTTCTTCTTTCAGCCAGTGTGTGTCTGAGTCTCACCCTTACCTCTTTCCAAATGTGCACGTTCATAAGCAGCAGAAAAACTTTTGGGTGAGGAGGAGTGAGCTACAAATGAAAAGTCTGGCAATAAAAAAAAAAAGAGCAACTAGTTTAGCAGCCTAGATGGTAAGTCTCTGAGTTTATATTCCTATTACTTGAAATCTAATGAGAGCACAAAATGTAGAAGGAAAAGTCTTCCAGAATAACAAGACAAATAAACCCAACATCTAGGTTTTAGCAAAATTTGCATTTATTCATTCATTCATCAAATACCCAGAGTGGCTACTGTGCGCCAAGCAGAAAGGACTGACAATGCCAAGATTATAGGATAAAGTGGAAAACATCATTGTAAAGGTGCT
>NW_022594325.1:0-1368 GCF_004348235.1 Phoca vitulina
CTATTTTCAACTTTTTGAGGAACCTCCATACTGTTTTCCAGAGTGGCTGCACCAGCTTGCATTCCCACCAACAGTGTAGGAGGGTTCCCCTTTCTCCGCATCCCCGCCAACATCTGTCATTTCCTGACTTGTTAATTTTAGCCATTCTGACTGGTGTGAGGTGGTATCTCATTGAGGTTTTGATTTGGATTTCCCTGATGCCGAGCGATATTGAACACTTTTTCATGTGTCTGTTGGCCATTTGGATGTCTTCTTTGGAGAAATGTCTGTTCATGTCTTCTGCCCATTTCTTGATTGGATTCTTTGTTCTTTTGGTGTTGAGTTTGATGAGTTCTTTATAGATTTTGGATACTAGCCCTTTATCTGATATGTCATTTGCAAATATCTTCTCCCATTCTGTCAGTTGTCTTTTGGTTTTGTTGATTGTTTCCTTTGCTTTGCAAAAGCTTTTTATCTTGATGAAGTCCCAATAGTTCATTTTTGCCCTTGCTTCCCTTGCCTTTGGCGATGTTTCTAGGAAGAAGTTGCTGCGGCTGAGGTCGAAGAGGTTGCTGCCTGTGTTCTCCTTTAGGATTTTGATGGACTCCTGTCTCACATTGAGGTCTTTCAACCATTTTGAGTCTATTTTTGTGTGTGGTGTAAGGAAATGGTCCAGTTTCATTCTTCTGCATGTGGCTGTCCAATTTTCCCAACACCATTTGTTGAAGAGACTGTCTTTTTTCCATTGGACATTCTTTCCTGCTTTGTCAAAGATTAGTTGACCATAGAGTTGAGGGTCCATTTCTGGGCTCTCTATTCTGTTCCATTGATCTATGTGTCTGTTTTTGTGCCAGTACCATACTGTCTTGATGATGACAGCTTTGTAGTAGAGCTGGAAGTCCGGAATTGTGATGCCGCCAGCTTTGCTTTTCTTTTTCAACATTCCTCTGGCTATGCGGGGTCTTTTCTGGTTCCATACAAATTTTAGGATTATTTGTTCCATTTCTTTGAAGAAAGTGGATGGTATTTTGATGGGGATTGCATTGAATGTGTAGATTGCTCTAGGTAGGATTGACATCTTCACAATATTTGTTCTTCCAATCCATGAGCATGGAACGTTTTTCCATTTCTTTGTGTCTTCCTCAATTTCTTTCATGAGTATTTTATAGTTTTCTGAGTACAGATCCTTTGCCTCTTTGGTTAGATTTATTCCTAGGTATCTTATGGTTTTGGGTGCAATTGTAAATGGGATCGACTCCTTAATTTCTCTTTCTTCTGACTTGTTGTTGGTGTATAGGAATGCCACTGACTTCTGTGCATTGATTTTATATCCTGCCACTTTACTGAATTCCTGTATGAGTTCTAGCAGTTTTGGGGTGGAGTCTTTGG
>NW_022594326.1:0-1368 GCF_004348235.1 Phoca vitulina
AGATTAAGAATTCCTCATATCAGTGAGGTCATATGATACATGTCTTTTTCTGATTGACTTGAAATAAATTACTCTTGATTGAATAGCGAAAACTGTATTTGTTCAGAGTAGATAAAGGCAGCCAACAGGTCATATGTATTTAGACAACAGTAAAATCCATGTTTTCAAGAGCTTATGTATTTGCAAACCTGAATAATCTCCACATGAACTATTCTTATTTCTTTCTGCATGAAATTTCCACATTGGATACCAATGTGTATAAGGTGAAATTTAATTAATAGAATTTCACAGGGATGTACAAATTATTGAGAAATCTTTTTCTTATATCTGTGCTTTTCTATTATTTAAAATAACATTACTTCATGATGGTTTACCCTAAGCAAATATGAAGATGGAACAGGTTGTTGAAATATGGGGATGAGAGTGATATTCCGTGGATCAGTTTGCCA
The DNA here is from genome assembly GCF_004348235.1 of Phoca vitulina. Classification (NCBI taxonomy): domain Eukaryota; kingdom Metazoa; phylum Chordata; class Mammalia; order Carnivora; family Phocidae; genus Phoca; species Phoca vitulina. Next base: position 450 of record NW_022594326.1, read on the forward strand.
ATGGGCTATGCTAGCGCAGGCAGATGAGGTGCTTACTGGAGAATAAGGAATGCAGGACACCTGGCCTTAAGGGGCAGAGATCCTGCTCCATAACATGGGCATCACATTCCTGCAGTGATGCCTTAGAAACAGACATGTCCAAGGAAGAGAGGGGAGGATTGTGGACATCCACATGGTTCTCAAGAGGAAAGGATATTTTAAGGCAAAGTGACCACAGTGAACAAAGGTGCACAGATGTGAAAGAACATAGCAAGTCTGGGGAGTCATTACTTGTCCATTGCCGTAGACAGTAAGGGCTGTGGTAGCAGAAGAGTCTAGAAATGGTGGTGGGGCCTTTAAAAAAGGCCTCAAATGCTCCATCAAATAAAGATTTAGGTATTATTACAACAGGGCATAGGGAATTGTGGAAGGGTTTTTTTTTTTTTTAATTTTTTTATTGTTATGTTAATCCCCATACATTACATCATTAGTTTTAGATATAGTGTTCCATGATTCATTGTTTGTGTATAACACCCAGTGCTCCATGCAGAACGTGCCCTCCTCAATACCCATCACCAGGCTAACCCATCCTCCCAACCCCCTCCCCTCTAGAACCCTCAGTTTGTTTTTCAGAGTCCATTGTCTCTCATGGTTCTTCTCCCCCTCCGATTTCCCCCCCTTCATTCTTCCCCTCCTGCTATATTCTTCTTCTTCTTTTTTTCTTTCTTAACATATATTGCATTATTTGTTTCAGAGGTACAGATCTGAGATTCAACAGTCTTGCACAATTCACAGCGCTTACCAGAACACATACCCTCCCCAGTGTCCATCACCCAGTCACCCCATCCCTCCCACCCCACCCCCCACTCCAGCAACCCTCAGTTTGTTTCCTGAGATTAAGAATTCCTCATATCAGTGAGGTCATATGATACATGTCTTT